>NC_073691.1:161263139-161425420 GCF_029784155.1 Uranotaenia lowii | reverse complement strand
GTTTTTGTTGTTACCGAGGAAATGGTTTTCGAGGCTATAAAAAATTTGAAGTACTCTACCTCAGCTGGACAGGATGGAATTCCTGCGTGTATGTTGAAAAAGTGTTGCACTTTACTTGTAAAGCCCCTTACTTGTATTTTCAATAGGTCCTCACAACAACATCAGTTTTCTGCCTCCTGGAAAAGATCCTTCATGAGACCAATCTTTAAAAAAGGTGATGAGCAAGAGGTGTGCAACTATCGAGGTGTCACATCGTTAGCTGCCTGCTCGAAGGTCTTAGAGAGAATTGTCAACGATGTTATGTTTTCAGCCTGCCGGAACTGGATTTTGGACAATGAACACGGTTTTTTCCCGAAACACTCGGTTACGTCAAACCTAGCTGTGCTTACATCATTCTGCATATCTAATATGGATTGTGACAAACAAGTCGACGCAATTTACACGGACATCACTGCGGCATTTGACTCAGTGAATCACTTAATTTTACTTTTGAAGTTAAAACGCCTGGGATTATCTGAGAGATTATGCGCCTGGATCAGAAGCTACTTAACTAATCGTCGTCATGCTGTAAAAATTGGATCTTCTGAATCTCCAGATTTTATTCTGACTTCAGGGGTACCACAAGGAAGTAATTTGGGCCCTTTATTGTTCACCATGTTCTGTAATGATATTAACATGCTGCTTGTTGGATGCGGAGTACTCATGTATGCGGACAATTTGAAAATTTTTTTGGTCGTTAACAGCTTTGCAGATTGTCAGATATTACAGCGATTCCTCGATACGGTTGTAAATTGGTGTGCTGTTAACCTACTGACCTTAAGCGTCTCTGTATCATAACACTGTATCATAACATTTGGACGCAAGAAACTTCCATTTTTATACGACTACAATATCCAGGGCGAATTTCTACATCGTGTTGATCAAATAAAGGACCTTGGCGTTGTTTTGGATAGTCATATGACATTTCAGCGTCACTACTGTGCTACACTTGAAAAGGCTAACCGAATGCTGGGATTTGTCATACGTCTGAGTAAAGAATTTACAGATCCTGTTTGCCTACGAGCTCTGAATTGCTGCCTGGTCCGTTGAATACTAGAATCTGCAAATCTTGTGTGGTGGCCATTTGCAGCTACATGGGTAGCGCGTTTTGAAGCGGTTCAACGGAAATTCGTTCGTTATGCTCTGCGTGATCTACCATGGGATAATCCTCGAAACCTGCCACCTTATGCACAACGTTGCGCTCTGCTTGGCCTTCACACGCTGTCGGATCGCCATTCCACCGGTCAATCACTATTTGTGGCGAAAATTCTCAGAAACGAAATCGACTGTTCTTGGATACTCTCCCGCTGTAATATTTATGCCCCAGAAAGAGCTCTGCGAAACCGTGACTGGCTTTCACTGGAATCGAGAAATACACGCTATGACTGCAACGACCCATTACGTTCCGCAAAAATTAGCTTCTTACGCAATTATGCTCTCTTTGACTTCAATGTCTCAACTGCAACATTTAAACGCTTGATCGAATCTAATATAAGAGACCAGTTAAGAAACGGCTAATTAGAAAACTCAAAATGTAAGTTTAGATAGACCTAGATTTAAGTAAACCATTTAGACACTTACCATTTAGACACTGTCCCTTCGACTTTGAACTTCCATAACTTTTTACCCTGATGATATTTTTCGATCAATTTTTTTGCGTTAGATAGATCAACTATCACACTACTATAACACAAAATTTGAGCTTTCTGGAGTTTGTGTGGCCTGAGAAACAGTAATTCTACGAAAATCGGACTTTTTGGACTTTTCTCTTTCAAACTGCTAGCATGTCTGAAGTTTTCGAAAAGTTCTATCGATGACATCAAAAGTTACGCGAGGTGCAATATTTCAGGCATGAACCTTGAAATGCGATTTCTATAGAATTTTGGACGAATGTTTCCATAGGAAAATCAAATTCTCTGGGTAAGAACGTGTAAATCTATTTCAACCGAAAAATCACAACAATATCGCGAAATTCTGATTTCAAAACACAAATGGATCATTTATTCCATTTTTTCTTTTTTTCATTGCTTTTGCCAGACATTTTTTGTCTGATTGGTGGAGGAAATGATATTGTTCTCATGAATCGTCCAAAATTATATAGAAATCGCATTTCAAGGTTCATGCCTGGAATATTGCACCTCGCGTAACTTTTTATCTCATCGATAGAACTTTTCGAAAACTTCAGACATGCTAGCTTCATATTTCAACAATCACTGTGCCAAACTTCAATAAAAAATGTAGCGTGGTTTCAGAGATATTGCAGTTTGAATGAGAAAAGCCCAAAAGTCCGATTTCCTCCTGAGCTGATGTCCGCGAGTTCGAGACCAAGAGCAAACATCGAACCCAGTTGTACCGTATAAGTTTTTAATAACGATCCGCCAACTGCACCGTTGATAAAGTCGCGAATGCCATAAAGATGGTTAAACAACTATAATCGAAACAAACAAAAAATTAGGTGAAGATTGCATTTAAAAATTTTAAAAATATATTCAGCATGAAACTTCCTGTAACCTAAGATTTCTGGTGAAATGTATACGAAATAACCTCAAAACATAAGTACGCCTCGAAGAAAATCAAGGTTGACCACATTTAAAGCATTTGTTTAAAAAAAAAATAAGCAACATATAAATCTGCTCAAATGATGCTATTTTTTGCATTGAAATTCACTACCTACACTGCCGGCCAAAAGTTTGGGATCACACGTTAAAAAACATGCAAATTTTGATCGTTCATATCTCAGCCGTCTTAGGACATATTGCAAATCTTCTGATCTCATTTGAAAGATAAAGAGCAATAGCTATTTCGGAGTTATTTTGCCCACAAATAATGTTTTAGTTTTGCACCTAAAACTTAACCCAAAGTTAGAGCATTTTAAAAAAAAAACGCATTCAATATTCAAAGCCGATCATCTCGCGATAGGGTGAACCAAATTTCAAAATTTGAGTTGCATTAGAATCCTTATTCTATACTTCTCAAAATGCAATCAAAAAATTTTGTGCAAAAATTTAAGAATGTACTTTTAATTAATAAAATAACACTTAAGTTATCGTCCAAAAGTTTGGGATCACCCCTCAGTATGGTGTATTGGCCAAAAACATGCAAATTTATCTCATTCCTATCTTTCTCATCTAACATCGTATTGCAGATCTGAAGGGTGCATTTGAAAGCTTAGGAATTGTTGTTTTTCCATAAATTCATACAAAAATTATATTTTAAAGTGATAACCATAAACAATTTACTTGAAATTAATTGTTTTTTGAAAATTCACACTTATGATTGTGAATTTTTTATGGTTATGGATTTTAAATATAATTTTTTAATGAATTTATGGAAAAACAACAATTCCTAAGCTTTCAAATGCACCCTTCAGATCTGCAATACGATGTTAGATGAGAAAGATATGAATGAGATAAATTTGGATGTTTTTGAAAAAATGATCCCAAACCTTTGTCGATACACCATACTAGGGGTGATCCCAAACTTTTGGACGATAACTCAAGTGTCTATTTTATTAATTAATAGTACATTCTTAAATTTTTGCACAAAATTTTTTGATTGTGTTTTGAGAAGTATAGAATAAGGATTCTAATGCAACTCAAATTTTGAAATTTGGTCCACCCTATCGCGAGATGATCGGCTTTGAATATTGAGTGCGTTTTTTTTGAAAATGCTCTAACTTTAGGTTAAGTTTTAGGTGCAAAACTAAAACATTATTTCTGAGCAAAATAACTCCGAAATAGCTATTGCTCTTTATCTTTCAAATGAGTTCAGAAGATTTGCAATATGTCCTAAGACGGCTGAGTTATGAACGATCAAAATTTGCATGTTTTTTAGCGGGTGATCCCAAACTTTTGGCCGGCAGTGTATACAACAAATAGTTCCGCAAACATTGTCAAATTTGTTGAAAATTTCTAGTTTTAAGTATTATTTATTGTAATATTATTTCCAGCAAGATGGCTTTTAATATTGTTTTATGCCAGTTAGAATTTTTTTTTCTGATAAAACCATTTCAATAAACAGCTATATGAGAGTTTTAAGAGAGCTTGAATAACAGCATCGTTTGACGTTTCTCTAAATGGAATACACGCTCATTTTTAGTAAGAAAAGATTGTCGCCAGAAATGAGAACATTTTGATTTGTTGCTAGGCAAAAGGCATTCATAAAACTATTTGTTATGTTTCCTTTTGACAATGGGATGGTCGATTAATTTTTACGAACAAGTAGGTATTGTTATCTAATAACCTCAGACTGTTTTGGGATAGATCAATTGCTGTCATCAAAAGCATCAAAGCTCAATAATGAGCATTTTCGCTTGTGATGAAGCTCCATTTCTCCGGCTTTGCTGAGGAGAAGCCGATGGCTGCAGTCTTCTAGAAATTTTTAAGGGCTGTTTATCCGGAAAGAATTTCGTTAACTCTGGAATGAATGACGTAAATATAGATTAGCTTCGCAGTGCGAGACAGAGATTGATAAATAAAACAAGTACTTTACTCGACATTTTGAATGAGGCTTTTGCTCATGGCTATGTCTTCAGGATTAAACTTCATTCGCAATGGATTCAGTTAAAATTTTTAGTCTATGGATACTTTCGTTACATATATGAACTACAAATACTCTTTAGGGGAGAATGAGAATACTTGATCCCTGGGAATACTTGATTCCTTCGCTATATCTCGAAACAGAAATGTCTTGAAAATATCCAATCTTCTAGAAAAATGAGCCAAATAGAACAAAACAACAATGCTTTTATCTTAACAAATTTTAAAAATTTTATTTTTCGAGCTATTGAACTTTGTTTTATAAAATTTAACAAAATGTGTTTTGAAGATCTTTTTTTATCACTTTAGAATGTTTCTCACATGAAAAAACTAAAATAGAAATATTTATTTCAATAGGTCAATCGTTAGAGTATAATATGAACTTCGTAGTACCATATTTTCTAAACAATAATAAATCCTCATTTTTTAAGGAGAAGTTTTTCATAATGTATGGTATGGGTATAGTTGATTCCTAGAGTACAAAAAAAATATTTTTCTTCTGAATGGATTGTCATCTTTTATTATCATAAAATTACTCATATCTGTCCAATAACTTATGTTTATACTGTAATTATCTGTTAAAAAGAACTAAAAATACTGTATTTATCTAAAAACAAGAAAATTGTAGCTTAAAGTATACAATGACCCTATGTTAGCAGACAAACTTTTTGAATTCTCTTTGTCTGACACTAACAAACTGTGAAATGAGAACTAATATGGCGAAAAATAGTCAATGGCCTCTTTATTTTTGAATTTTACCAGATTTTTGCTTAACGTCAGGGTACCCTGAATTAAGGATCAAGTAATCCTAAGAACCTGCAGCTGCACTCTCTGGAGCCACTATATGTATATATTATACTAAACTTCGATTCAGTTTAACTAAACTTCAGTTTTGATAAAAAAAAATCAATAAGATTAATCAGAAAATATGGATTAATCCAATAATTTCACATTATAAAGAATAATCTATCAGGGATTTAAAATAAATAAGGGAGTTAGAATTGTTATGTTTATACCTAAATCAATCAGATCGTTCTTGTTGAATCCATTTACTGCGGATCAGCTTTTTGTGCCTATATTCAAATATGTACATATCTGTTTAAGAAAAAAAGGTCGTCCTTAAGTCGGATATTTTGTCCGATTAAATCCAACAACTCTAGTGTGGATGATATGATGTTTAAAAGTTTTGAAATTCAGCAGTATTAAGTTGTATTTATCATTGATAACTAGTAAACGGATAAACCGTCATGGTAAACAAAAATTGATTTTGAACATATTTATTCTTCATTCTATCAATCGTTTAATTTTTTTTACAGATACTATAGTTTCAAAGAAACAATCCATTAAAAATGAAATTCCACAATTCTAAGAAATTAAAATTAAAAAAAAATATGGATTTTTCTAACATTGCTTAAGGACTGAAGATTTTTGAGTTTTTGATATTTTTGATTTTACCTCATTCAACAACTTTGTTGTAGACTGCTCGACGTTCTGACTTTTTTTTTTTGTAGCGGCCCACCACACTCCCCCACACCAAAAAGCTCATTAGAGCCCCCTGGTAATGGACGCTACTGTTCTCAGCATGTCTGGCAGCAACAAAAATTAATAAAAACCGCGGGCAAAATTTCATTATTATTATAATTTATTTGAGACCTTTTAACCACCCGGGTTATTCGGGTCTATCTGACTTCATGCTTTTAAAAAAAATTGAAAATTTCTTTCGACTAACAACTTTAATTAAGTTTCATTGCAATTACCGTATCAAAGGTACAGAACGAAAAAAATAATCCGAAAATAAAGCCTTGAAACTTTTGTATGAGAAGTTAAAATTTCTTGCAGTCTAAGAAAAACTAATCAATTCCAATATCTTTGTGTATTCTACCATTTTCCCACACAAAATGAATAAATAGAAAACATAAAGTTTCCGTTCGAACAAAAATCGACCACAATTTGCACACTTGAAGATCACGTTTCATGAGCTGCTTAAACCAGAGCAGCAAAAATGAATCAAGTTGCTCCATCGAAAGCAAACTGAACGTATCTGAAGCCAGCATCAGAATGCCTTTCATCCGCTTCGTTTTCTCCCATTTCATTGATTCAATTACCTTAAATAATGTTCCGGGAAATATATAGCAATCAATTTTGGCATTTGCAGGTTTGCTCGAAACGGCTTGATTCGATTGGATTTGTGAAGGATCACAGGAGTTTCCCGGAAAGCCCGCGGAGAATAAAATGTATGCATTTCTGGGAAGGATGTTTTTTTCTGGTGTGCTACTCCTTACTATTGAGTGAAGGTTTTGGGTAATAATGGGTTAAATTTTTTTTTTTGGTTGATTTTTCGTTTCAGTTAAAAGCTTTAAAATGATACAAAGAAGAAAAAAATTAAAATTTAGAACAATTCATCTCTATTGGATCATTCTTGAAAGTGACACCAAAAATAGAAAAGTTTACGTAAATGTAACAAGTTTTGAAAATTTTTGGCACAAATCTAGGCTCAATTTTTTCGTTTCATGCGGAATCTACTTACCAGGCTACTGCTTCGCTGTAGACAAACCCGGCCACGGCACGTCTGACCACTTCGAAGCAAATGTCGGACCCTTCCATACTGTGGAAAAAAAAAATAGAGAAAAAACTTCAGTTCAATGACTATCGTTGAAAATTAACAGAAAAAAGAAAAGACACTAGAGGTGTGAAACAGTGTTTCGAAAGCATATCAATCGCCAACGTGCTAACATGTGAAAATTCACTCAATTAATTTTTGACGGTCGCCATATAAGATGAGGATCAATCAGTACTCACAATCAATCAATTAAGATACAAACATGAAGATCGTTAAAATAAAAGTGTCGTTGAAAAACGAATATCTTATTGAAAAAAAAATGGAAATATCATGTGCCTAAAAATTGTGAACTCAACGGGAAATCTCACAAATCTCGGTAAACAATTGTCATCTCAAAGAGTAATCAAATTTCCATCATATCGAGCAGTCTCATTTCTGCGCCTACAGAATCATTTTTTTATCCATAAAGGGAAAAAAACGAATGACACAACACACATTCAACATGCCGAAAGTCTGGCCCGGAAATGTGCGTATGTGCCTGCCTGCGTAAAATGTAGGTATGCAAAAACTTCAGACCACTCAACTTCCGGATTAATTTTGGATGGATGACAGCAGCAAAAACAGCTTCGAATATGTTGTATGTTGACTTGCGAGGGGTTAGAAGATCACACACAAACAAAAAATGGAACAATGTGGCTTGAAAAGCAATTTTTTTTAATTTTTTCTAAAATTCAATATTTTTGAAGCTCAAATTTTCTTAAAGATAAAATTATGGGATTGGCATTTAAGTAAGAATTAAAAGATATTTAAAAAAAAGTCAAAATTGTGAAAATTTTACAAATTTTCAAAAAATTCACAATTATTGTATATTGTCACCATATAAAACATTATCGAGGTAGTCAAAATTGTCAAAATTGTTCTCTTAACAAATTTCAAAAGTGTTCAAATCAAATGTCCAAAACAATCAACAGTTCCAGCCACAGCATCAGACATTCTACTGAAGGGATTTCATCTTGACATTTCTGTGATGTTTTTCCCACTTGGGTAGCCTGATGGAGCTTACTTTCATATTTTTTACTGTTCATCTCTCTCGCCCTCAGAAATCTGAATTGAAACATTGCCAACAGATGTCTGAGGATTGACATTTTCTGTGTTCAGCTTGTTCGGAAAAGCTTCCGGATTTTTTGCCTGAATACTTCACTTAATTGTTCTACAAACTATACTTTTGGGAATCAATTTCAATTGCAATGAAATTTGAATTCGATGCATCGAAAAATTGGGGCAAGCGCTTAACAATGAAAAGCCATAATAGAGCATATTTATAGGTGTTGGAAAAAAAGTGCTGGGAATTGTGAAAATATAAAATACTAGCTGACCCGTTGTGCTTTGCTACACCTTCCGGAAATAAATGTAATTTATACAAAATTATTCAAATTTACATTTTAGAGAGCATTTTTTTAAATCAAACCTCATCATACTTCAGAACCAACAACTTTGAAATGAGAGCTGCAGCTGCAGTTCTGAATTGCAAATCAAAGATGGTATATATTATTTACTGAAACTTGATCTCTAAACTCATTTTTCAAGAACTGAAATTTGTACTCTGTACCCAAAAAAACGTTTTTAAATATGGTCCCTTCTTTGAAAAGCTCTTTATCTTAAATTTACATGGGAGCTCCCCCATCTTTTCCAATTTTGTCCCCCACTGCTTGAAGAAGGTAGGAAAATTTAACCGGCTCGAGTTTACATAAATTAAAAATTGAAAGAAAAAGATTCGAATATTGGAATTTATTGCAAATTGTACTTTATGGAGATAGAATTTTTAAAACCGATGAATAGCGTGAATCGAGACAGTTTTTTGAGTATATTCATAATATTCTGTATTATGAGCACTTCCAGCTCCTGATAAGCTTTAGATGGGGTATTTTTTGGAGTTGAAAAAATAAGCTATAGAAATTTGAAAAAAAAACGATGAAAAGGATTTTTGATAACCATTTTCAAACAGCTTTTTCACCATCCTCGCCTACGAAGCAGTTTGAATATCTATCGTTTTTGCGCCAAAATTATGTTAAAAAAATGTTTCGCCATATTCCAAACTCGTGGACTTGAGACATTATAGCTTGAAGTTTTCCCAAACAACACTTATCATGGTAATAAAAAATATATTAAATTTGTTATGTTTCAAATACAGTGCGAATTTCTGTTTTTTTTTTAATAAATTTACTACGGCAAAAAATATAAATAATTAAAAAAATATCAGTTTCATCACTAAATAAGTTCTCAGCGTTTTTTTATTTTCTTTTTTAAAGTCAAATATTTAAAAATGTTGAAAAAATCAAATTCCTAAGTTTACATTTGTCCTCCCGTATATTGGGGCAAGTGTCAATGCAAAGCTTACTTACAGATGCGTCAGAGTAATGGCTTTGTATTCGTATTCCTGTTTTTTGTTCTATCAAGTTTCACAGATATATCTGCAGTATTCCTGCAGTATTAATTTATGTTTTACTCCACTTTTAACGAATGCCGTTCAAAGGGAATGACAAAGGTCATTTACAAAGACATTAAAGAATTTTCAATATCAGCTTCAGTGTCAACATTCAGAATACTCCTTCTGGTCTTCCCAACATATTGAATCATTTTGAAGATGAATTTCTTCAAAGTTCAACGTTTGCCCATGCCCCACCGTGTAAGTTGACAGGAGGGAATATTGTTTTTAACACTTTAAGGGTATACTAAAAATTTCTCATAAAAACTTTGCGTCCAGTTAAACATCAGTTCTAAAGTCTCGCTTTTCAAAAACGAAGCGAATCAAAAGTCTCTTTTATGCAGCCATGTAACACAAAATCACATTTCATGTTAAGTACGTACTTGAATTGGTATGTAATAAAAAAAGTACGATGGTTTGTTCAGAATTATTTAAAAATAAAAGCTCCCAGTTTCATTTTTAAACTCGTTTCAGTTGTGTTTTCGGCCCGAAGTAACAATTTCTAGAAGAAAACATAATTTTCATTTTTTTTACAGAAAAAGTTGAACGTTTGAACATGTTCTAATGTTCCTTGAATGAAAAGTCGAATGCTACCTACATTAACACGAACTAAATATGAAAGTATTTTTGCGAAACTTTCAATTGGTTATGATTCGATTGATAAAATACCAATCCGTGTCACATCTAGGCGTCATTAAATTCCACGTGCAATTAAGCAAGAAAAAAACACATCTAGGTTGCATATCGCTGGCATATCGCCCCCACGTGCATAAGAAACATATGTAGGTACTTGGTTGAGAAACAGGCGCCTGATTGTTAAATTTTCCAGCGATCAATAAACAGTATGCTTTAGACTTGCGACGACGTTTGCTTGACCATAGAGACGAAAAACAAACCCCTCAAATAAAAGACAATCTCTAAAAATGGATGCCATGACTTTTCAAATTCAGATTTTGGCCAAAAAAATGTATATGTTTTATTCGATAGACAAAATGTCAATCTGGGTCTCATCTAGGCGTCATTTATAACCATGTGCTGTACAAATGAGCTAGGAATCAAGTAGAAAAAAAACACATCAAGGCTTCATATCGCCACCCCTTGCATAGAAAATATGCTTGGTTGAGAAATACGCGCCAAAATATTCCCACTGATCAGTATGCTATGCCTGGGTTACTATCCTTTTGCGACGTTGGCTCGACGCCTCGACCTTGGAGACGAAAAACAAACCGCCCAAATGAAGAAAAAATCTCGAGAAAATGGATGTCATGACTTTTATTTGTTCCAAAAAACTACAAACTTTGTATGGAAGCCCCCCCTCCCTTAAGTCGGATGGAGTTTTGACTATTACAGAAACCATCCCCGGCCTCAAAAACCCTCAGATGCCAATTTTGACGATGATCGGTTCAGTAGTTTTCGAGTCTATAGGGAACAGACAGACAGACAAACATTCATTTTTATATATATAGATGAAGGTTAAGGATCTGGAAAAAAAATCACATTGTTATATTATTAAAGCGTGCTACAGCTGTTAAAATTCCCAACGGTTCTTCTTCAACACCAGTGAACTTCCTCTAAGAGAGTACTTTTGATGGGAAAAACGTACGATACATAAACTAAGTCGTGACCAGAATTTAAATTGAAAGTGACCAGACCGAATCTGGCAAAAAGCAAAAAAAAATCAAAACTAAAAAAAACTTTATTTTCGGGATTGCCTTTAGGATGTTTAAAAAAAATATATTGGCATAAGAAAAAATTACGTATGGTTACCTTATCGATCTGAAAGTCAGTTCCACCTGATTAAAGATTACTTTTCATTTGCATCCGTAATCAGATTATGAGTTTGTTTTCGCCCTGGCGGCGCAGGGAAACAGTGAATTTTGCATGAAGCTGATGAAGGGGTTGGAAAACGGCTTATGGCCTTGGCGTTGGTGAGAAATTCTATTTCCCGCCACAACCAACTGTTTATGTACACAATTTATGGGGGCCGGTGAGCTTTTTGCTCAAATCAGCTAAATAATCACGTTTGTTCTACGCTGGATACTAAATTAACCTTTTTTGAACACGTGGCTATAAAATTTGTTTTGAAAAAATAAAAATTTTAGGTTAATCTTGAACTTAATTTGAATGAATAGTTTTTTCAAAGTGAATATTCAAAGCTTAAAAAGTTTTGATTTGGAAAACAACGTATTTTTAATTCTGAACATGATATGGAACTTTATACCGAGCTTCGAATCGGATCTGAAATACTTATACTGAACTCTGAACCAGATCCTAAATCCTGAACTGAATTCTAATCTTGAATTTTGATTTAGGAGATTGATGTTGAATTCTGATTCTGGATCCTGATCCTGGATCCTGACCCAGGATCCAAATCATGGATCCTTATCTTAGACTCTGATCTTGGATCCTGATCCTTGATCCTGATTCTGGATCGTGATCCTGGATCCTGATCCTGGATCCTGATCCTGGATCCTGATCCTGGATCCTGATCCTGGATCCTGATCCTGGATCTTGATCCTGGATCCTGATCATGGATCCTACTCTCATATTCTGATCTTGGATCCTGATCCTGGATCCTGATTCTGGATCCTGATCCTGGAATCTGATTCAGGATCCTGATTTGGATCCTGAATCCATAATAAATCAGGATTCAGGATCCAGCATCAGAATCCAGGATCAGAACTCAGGATCTAAATCAAGATTCTTCATCAGAATCCAGGATCAGGATCCAAGATCAGGATCCAGGAACAGGATCCAGGATCAGGATCCAGGATCAGGATCCAGGATCCTGATTCTGAACCCTGATTCTGAATCCTAACCGTGGATTCTATTCTTGGATTCTGATATTGGATCCTGATCCAGGATCCTAATATGGATCCTAAATTCTGATCCTGGATTCTGATGCTGGATCCTGATTCTAGATCCAAATCATGTTAGATTCTGATCTTGGATCCTGATGCTGGATCTTGATCCTGGACTCTGATCCTGGATTCTGATCCTGGATCTTGATCTGGAGTCCTGATTCTGGATCGTAATCATAGATCCTACTCTTAGATTCTGATCTTAGATCCTGATGCTGGATCCTGATCCTGCATTCTGATTCTTGATCCTGATCCTTGATCTTGATCCTGGATCCTGATCTTGTATCCTGATTCTGGATCCTGATCCTGGATCTAGATTCTGGATCCTGATACTGGATCCTAATCGTGGATCCTACTGTTAGGACTTGGATCCTGATTTGGATCCGGAATTCTGAACCTGGATTCTGATCCTGGATTCTGATCCTGGATCCTGATCCTAGATCCTGATCCTGGATCCTGATTCTGGATCCTAATCATGGAACCTATTCTTGAAAGCTGATCTTGGATCTTGATCCTCGATCTTGATCCTGGATTCCGATCCTGGATCCTGATCTTGGATCCTGATCCTGGATCCTGATCCTGGATCCTGATCCTGGATCCTGATCCTGGATCCTGATCCTGGATCCTGATCCTGGATCCTGATCCTGGGTCCTGATCCTGGATCCTATTCCTGGATCCTAATCATGGATCCTAATCATGGATCCTACTCTCATATTCTGATCTTGGATCCTAATCCTGGATCCTGATTCTTGATCCTGATCCAGGAAACTGATTCAGGATCCTGATTTGGATCCTGAATCCAGAATCAGGATTCTGAATCCAGAATCAGGATTCTGAATCCAGAATCAGGATTCTGGATCCAGAATCAGAATCCAGGATCAGAATTCAGGATCAAAATCAAAATCCTTGATCAGAATCCAGGGTCAGGATCTAGGAACAGGATCCAGGATCAGCATCTAGGATCCTGATTCTGGATCCCAGTCTAAGATTCTGATCTTTGATCCTGATCCTGGATTCTGATCTTTGATCCTGATCTTGGATTCTGATCCTGGATTCTGATCCTGGATCCTGATCCTAAATCTTGCTCCCGGATTCTGATCCTGGATCTTGATCTGGGATCCTGATTCTGTATCGTAATCGTTGATCCTACTCTTAGATTCTGATCTTAGATCCTGATGCTGGATCCTGATCCTGCATCCTGATCCTGGATCCTGATCTTGTATCCGGATTCTGAACCCTGATCCTGGATCTAGATTCTGGATCCTTATCCTGGATCCTGATCTTGTATCCGGATTCTGAATCCTGATCCTGGATCTAGATTCTGGATCCTGATACTGGATCCTAATCGTGGATCCTACTCTTGGGTCTTGGATCCTGATCCTGGATCTTGATTTGGATCCTGGATTCTGATCCTGGATTCTGATCCTGGATTCTGATCCTGGATCCTGATCCTAGATCCTGATCCTGGATCCTGTTCATGGATAACGATCCTGGATCCTGATCCTGGATCCTGGTCCTGAATCCTGATCCTGGAGCCTGATCCTGGATCCTGATTCTGGATCCTAATCGTGGAACCTACTCTTGAAAACTGATCTTGGATCTTGATCCTGGATCCTGATCCTGATTTGGATGCTGAAGTCTGATCCTGGATCCTGATCCTTGATCCTGGTCCTGGATCCTGATCCTGGATTCTAATCATGGATCCAACTTTTGAAAGCTGATCTTGCATCCTAATCCTGGATCCTGATCCTGATAATTTCAGCAATGTCGTATCCTTAGTTATAGGTTTACTTCGCTCTATTACAATTGTTGAATGCGCGAACAAATAAGTCCATCATATTAGATGTCTGTGTAAGGAACAACCATCAGTTCAGCGGAATTGATGAGTTGTTGTTTCGATTTTTTTTTCTTATGCTTACACTTTTACAAAGAAAGAAGTAATTTGTAAAGCATTTTGGATCTAAGCTTCATAGAAAAAATCGTCCAAAATATTTTTAGTTAAACTTATTACTAGGATATGTTAACAAACCCTTAACAGGGGATACATTCCTAAATCTGACCTCACGAAGCTGCTGGCAGGCCCCATTTGAATAAAATTCTATCCTACTCGGGAGCAGCAACAGTTTTCGTCTCACCCAGTCACGTTGACATCAGAAATAGAGAAAGCAAAATGCTTGGAGGTACATATATGGTTTCGTTTCATTTCCGTCATTCTGCAGCCCCTTTTTCCCCCAACTACTCAAAAAAAAAAAAAACAAATTTTATGCTGATACTGAAAAATCTCTTTCAACTAACGATCGAATATTTTCTGGCGAGCTTTTTTTTCCTCAGTATGTAACGACTAACTTGTTTTTTTTTTGTTTTCATTGTGGAACTTGTTGGAACACATTTTGCGTGGAGTAATTTGAACTTGCCCATGCTTACTTGAACACGCCCACTTGAATTTTGTAAAACTTTCAGAAAAACTACCCGATTTATGTTCTTTGTCAAAATTGTCGAAATTGTCGAAATTGTCAAAATTGTCAAAATTATCAAAATTGTCAAAATTGTCAAAATTATCAAAATTGTCAAAATTATCAAAATAGTGAAAGTTGTCAAAATTGTCATAATGGTCAAAATTGTAAAAATGGTCAAAATTGTCAAAACAGTCAAAATTGTCAAAATTGTCAAAATTGTCATAATTATCAAAATTGTCAAAATTTTCAAAATTGTCAAAATTTTCAAAATTGTCAAAATTGTCAAAATTGTCAAAATTGTCAAAATTGTCAAAATTGTCAAAATTGTCAAAATTGTCAAAATTGTCAAAATTGTCAAAATTGTCAAAATTGTCAAAATAGTCAAAACTGAAAAAAATTATCAAAATTATCCAAATTGTCAAAATTGTCAAAATTGTCAAAATTATCAAAATTATCAAAATTGTCAAAATTGTCAAAATTGTCAAAATTGTCAAAATTGTCAAAATTGACAAAATTGACAAAATTGTCAAAATTGTCAAAATTGTCAAGTTTGACACCCGTTTATCTTACTAAAGAAAACACCTCCTGTTTCCAAATTGGTGCAGAATATGAAAGGGGATATCTGTTTCAATCGGTTTAAAAGCGACTGACATTTTTTATCATATGTGTCTAAATTGGACATCCGGGAATTTTGACGAGCCACAGTCTAATTTTCACGGGTAAAATCCAATCAAGCACGATTTCACACTAACGAAAATATTGCTAATTAGGTGAAGCATTTTAATGATGCTTGTTTCCGGCAAATTTATCAAAAACGAAATCGGTTTGATTGTGGCAATTTTGAAAATGATTCAATTATTTATGATATCGGTTCTAACTGTTTGAACGAAGTCGAAATGCTCAGGCCCTAGCATTTTCTGAGGTTTTCCTGCGAAATGATAAGATCCGGATGCACATCATAGAATCAAAAATATTCCGGTGATGGCATTTTACAACGTCGGGATCGTTCCAAATTGGCATAATAAAACTTCGGGGAAGCAGCCAATTGGAACGATTCCGGGAAGGCTACACAGCTCTGCTGCAAAGTACCATCACCGGACTATTTTTGATTGATTTAACTAGACGATTCAAAATTTTCCAAGATTCTACGAATGTAATCAGAAACCTTCATCAAATTGGGTACCAGATGAGATTCACGGGAACAACCGAATGAATCCACAAATGTTCGATTCGAATCAATACCGGAAACTGTTTTGAATAGATTAATTTTTCCGGTGAACATTAAAAGGAAAATTATTCCCTCCTCACAGAAGAAAAGGGATGAATCACTCTAGTGGTACATTTTTACAGTGAAAACACCCGCCATTATTAAGTACATATACTAGATGAACCTGGCCCGAGGAGAAAAGAGAATAAATACCATGCCAGCAGCAACAGTTACTATACGATATGTTGATGGTACTTACAATTCGAACACCATGTAGAGCATCCCCTCGGAACTGTACGTTTCCAGCAGCTCGACGATGTGTGGGTGTTTCAGCATGTGGCATATTGTTGCTTCTCGTTTCAGATCTGCGAAAGAAAAGAACAGGAAAATCCAGTTAAATCTGTGCCGGTTTTCAGAACCATCATTGTTGAATGAAACGGGCGCATTGTGCGAATTTTTATTACAAACTGTAAACGTTTTTATCTTGCGATAAAAAAAAATTGAGATTAAGAATGATGACAAAAATGACAAAAATGACAAAAATGACAAAAATGACAAAAATGACAAAAATGACAAAAATGACAAAAATGACAAAAATGACAAAAATGACAAAAATGACAAAAATGACAAAAATGACAAAAATGACAAAAATAACAAAAATGACAAAAATGACAAAAAATGACAAAAATGACAAAAATGACAAAAATGACAAAAATTACAAATAATAACAAAAATGACAAAAATGACAAAAATGGCAAAAATGACAAAAATGGCAAAAATGACAAAAATGACAAAAATGATAAAAATGACAAAAATGACAAAAATGACAAAAATGATAAAAATGACAAAAATGACAAAAATTACAAAAATTACAAAAATGACAAAAATGACAAAAATGACAAAAATGTCAAAAACGACAAAAATGACAAAAATGACAAAAATGACAAATATGATAAAAAATGACAAATATGATAAAAAATGACAAAAACTACAAAAATAACAAAAATGACAAAAATGACAAAAATGACAGCTCACCGACCCCCTGGAAGCCCTCAACGCCCCCAAGGTGGCGGTAGGGGCAACTTTGAAAACCACTGCTGTAAGTCGTGAAAAATGTCAGTCAAAAAAGTGAAGATCATTTTTTTATTATTATTTTTATTTTCATTTTGTTAGAACGAAGAATCGGGCTCTGAGTTTGTACTAACAACGAACTGCTGTGCGAGATATTAAAAACCTCATTCTTTGCCAAATGTACATACTTATGTATGTATGTCTGTAGCGAACGTTGCCCCTGATATTGACCATTTTCCTGCGAACCTCAACCGGAAGTCGGGACGCACCAATCAAAGCAATTTGGAAGTTCTTTTCCCGGACCACCAACGACCGACTGTTCCAGCTTCAAGTCGTCCCGTTTATCGGTCAGGTGGTTCTGGGGGAGGCTTCCAATTGCCATTTCATGGCAAGTATCCTTCAGTTTCGTGCTTTTCATCTAGTCACACAGCTCTGCCTTCTAGCCCCGCACCATGTGCATCGAGTCAGATTTATTTTGGCCAGCACGATGCACGGATGAACACGGATTCAAGCTTAAAGCTACAGCCTGCTGCTAACGATATCGTCAGTTTTTCTGTGAACTGTCGACTGAATGGAAACGGAAATGCATTATGTGATTATCGCTCAATCGAAGCTGTCGCTAATCATTTGCCTGTTGGAATCCCGGGACGCACCGAAATTAGCACATTGGAAGCCCCCGAGCCCTTCGTCACAGTCGCGCAGTTTCCAGCCAGCGTCAACAGTCGTCCCGGCCCTGTGTTCGAAGAAGGCAACGGGGCTCTCCAGCCGGTGCTCTCAGGCAAGTACCAATTTTTAAATTCTGATGCGTTTAGTGATCACTCCTCGCCTTGCAGAGTCCGCCCTGATGATGGAAACTTTGCTGACGGTGTACGCATATACTACCAGAACGTTCGTGGCTTGAAATCGAAAATTTCGGAATGTTTCGTTTCCACATCAGAGCTCGATTACGACATCTACGCTTTCACCGAAACCTGGCTTGATGCAACAGTACCATCCAGCCAACTATTCAGCCCGGATTACAACGTGTTTCGATGCGACAGGAATGGCTCTAACAGCTGTCGTAGTCGGGGTGGAGGAGTGCTAATAGCCGTTGCACGTAAGTTTAGCTCATCGATATTCACAATTTGTAATTCCGGTAGCATTGAAAATTTGTGGGTAAAAGTGTCCTATGAGCAAAGTTCACTTTTGATCGGTTTATCGTACATCCCTCCTGAAAGAAGTCAGGATACCTCAGTATTAGAGTTGCATGTTGAGACATTATCAGAAGCAAGATTGAAACAGCCATTGTCCGGTATTATTTTGCTCGGTGATTTTAATCAATCACAGTTATCGTGGGTTCCTAGCGGTAGCAACAACTTGGTGGTCGATTCTGCTTCAGTACTAAATATGGCGAGTGCTACTTTTTTGGACGGAACTGTATTGAACGGACTTCATCAAAGAAACGGCGTAAAAAATTTTCAAAATCGGACGTTGGATTTGGTTTTTACGGATGACTCAATCTTGAACAGCCCCGTAATTGAAGCAAGTTATACCGTGGTACTTATAGACGTATACCATCCTGCGCTTGAGTTCAACATTGCATTCCCGAGTCCGGTCGCTTTTGTTGAGGCTTTCGACCCATCTGCACGCGACTTCCGTCGTGCTGATTTCGATCTCATGAACCTGTGTCTATCTGAAGTGGATTGGACAAATCTCCAAAGATATACAAGTGTAGACGTAGCTGTTAGTTCATTCTGCGCAAGTATGGACGACGTTTTTGACAAATCTGTGCCCATGGTTCGACCTCCGCTTAGACCTCCTTGGACTAATTCTCGCTTAAAACGACTGAAACAGCTGCGCTCGAAATTGCTTCGAGCATTTACTAATTCTAGATGCCCATTCATGAAATCTAAACTTAATGATGCTACCAGAAAATATCGAATCTACAATCGATTATGCTATCGCCGTTATGTGAATCGGACTCAAAGTGAGCTTCGTCGGAACCCTAAAAAGTTTTGGAATTTTGTTAAATCCAAAAGGAAGGAATCTGGCCTACCTGCGGAGGTACATTTAGATAACAGAATTGCAAAATCATCTGCTGACAAATGTAACCTTTTTGCAAAGCATTTCTCCAGTATATTTTCAAGTCAATCGCCAACAGAAGAACAAATTAGCGCAGCCGTGACACGATTGCCCACCGATGTGCTGAATCTCGACGTGTTTGCTGTTAGAGAGGATATGGTTTTCGAGGCTATCAAAAACTTAAAGTACTCTACCTCAGCCGGGCAGGATGGAATACCTGCGTGCGTATTGAAAAAGTGTTGCACTATACTTGTTAAGCCCCTGACTTATATTTTTAATCAGTCCTTACAACAACATCGGTTCCCTGCCACCTGGAAAAGATCTTTCATGAGCCCAGTCTTCAAAAAGGGTGATAAGCAAGAGGTTCGCAATTATCGTGGTGTCACATCACTAGCTGCCTGCTCGAAGGTCCTAGAGAGGATTGTCAACGATGTTATGTTTGCAGCCTGCAGGAACTGGATTTCGGACAATCAACACGGTTTTTTCCCGAAACGTTCGGTAACATCTAACCTGGCAGTGTTCACATCATTTTGCATATCTAACATGGATTGTGGCAAACAAGTCGACGCAATTTACACGGACATCACTGCGGCGTTTGACTCAGTTAATCACTTAATTTTACTTTTAAAGCTAGAACGCCTGGGATTATCTGAGAGATTTTGTGCGTGGATCAGAAGCTATTTAACAAATCGTCGTCTTGCTGTTAAAATCGGAACATCTGAATCTTCAGATTTCATTCCGACTTCAGGAGTACCACAAGGAAGTAATTTGGGCCCTTTATTGTTCACCCTGTTCTGCAATGATATTAATATGCTGCTTTTTGGATGCGGAGTACTTATGTACGCGGATGATTTGAAATTTTTTCTGAACGTTAACAGTTTGGCAGATTGTCAGATACTTCAGCAATTCCTCGATACAGTAGTGAACTGGTGTGCTGTCAACCTACTGGCCTTAAGCGTTTCTAAGTGCTGTATCATAACATTTGGACGCAAGAAACTTCCATTTTTGTACGACTATTATATCCAGGGCGAACTTCTACATCGTGTTAATCAAATTAAGGACCTTGGCGTTGTTTTGGATAGTCATATGACATTCAAGGAACACTACTGTGCTACACTTGAAAAGGCCAATCGAATGCTGGGGTTTGTCATACGTCTGAGTAAAGAATTTACAGATCCTGTTTGTCTACGAGCTCTGTATTGCTGCCTGGTTCGTTCAATATTAGAATCTGCAAATCTGGTGTGGTGGCCATTCGAAACTACATGGGTGGCGCGTTTTGAAGCGGTTCAACGAAAATTCGTACGTTATGCTCTGCGTGATCTACCGTGGGATAATCCTCGAAATCTGCCACCTTATGCACAACGCTGCGCTTTACTTGGCCTCCACACGCTGTCGAATCGCCATGATATTAGCCAATCACTGTTTGTGGCGAAAATTCTCAAAAACGAAATCGATTGCTCTTGGATACTTTCGCGCTGTCATATTTATGCTCCAGAAAGAACCCTGCGAAATCGTGACTGGCTATCACTGGAATCAAGAAATACGCGCTATGGTAGCAATGACCCTCTGCGTTCTGCAAAAGTAAGCTTCTTACGCAATTATGCTCTCTTTGACTTTAATGTCTCAACTGCAACCTTTAAACGCTTGATCAAATCCAGCATAAGTGACCAATTAAGAACTAATTAATAAGAAAATTTTGAATGTATGTCAAGATAGACCTATACCGTATTCGTTTTCACCACCCGAAAGTTTTGCACCATCCACGCTGAAAACGAGCATGAATCGAGTTTTGCACTCTCCTTTGTAGGTGTGCGTGAAATCGGCAGTGTCAACAAAAAACATCAAGCTGTCAAAAATCCATTACAGCTGGTATTTTGTTTTCGTTTTACTTCGAAAATTGAAATGAAATTTACTTTAGTTGATCATTGTCTTTTAAACAATATGAAAATTTTAGCATGAATTTATGTATTATGTTGAATTGTTAAGATTTCAGATTTATTTTGCTTAGTAGATTCGCCTCTGGCTCTGATGAACTGCAATACCGGCTGATTCTGGGCGGTCTATGTTTGCTGCTGCTAGACTGCAGTTACCCCAGCTTGAAGGTTCCGGTATTTTGAACGTTTATTTCTCGCAAATCCTTCGTTCGAGTACCTATTTCCATTTAAGATTACAAAAAAAAAATCTTGGGTGCGGGTGTAGTATCGAACTACCGTTTTTGGAGGGCAACGGGTGGGAATCCGGGAATTGGCGCAACCGAGCATCGTCACTCTAAGGCACAGCTCGAAGCTTGCTGCTAGTAGAGTAGCTTCGATGCAGCTGAACGCTTCTTGCTGTGAAGACCAACTTATAGAACCCTCCCGAACAAAAATACTTTTCGGTTTGGGCGATTCCACCAGATCTTTGGGTTGGCCTTTTTGCACTCTGATTTGCTGCTCTTTTTCGGCATCGCCTGGAACCGATTGCAGCAAGCCTTCTGGACACATTTCTTCTTGGGAGCGTTGTTTGCTTTGGAACGTGCCATCCAGGTGAAATTCTCTGCCTCTGTTGGAAACGACACTGGTATTGAATCCGGAACAAGTTTCCGTTCTTAGGGATAAAAAGAGAAAAAAACATCTCGAACGCAATTTTTGCGGTATAGAAATAAACCAACCAGCTGATATTTGTTTACATCGGGAAGCACGTGTTTTCAAAATTCATGATAGTATTGGTGAGAGCGCAAGCAACACCAAATATTTTCAGAGTGTTCCACCGTCCACTTTATGGTGCACTACCAGTGCACTACTTATCGTGAAAACGAGCATGAAAACGATAAAAAGTGCACTACCGGTAGTGCACCGGTGCACCACCACTTGAAAACGAATTCTCTACTAGATTAAGTAAACCATTAAGACATTTACGTCAGATGGTTTTTTTTTATAAACAATAAACAATAAACAATGTCTGAAACACGTGCGAAGGAAGTAACAAAATAAAAGTCGAAACATCTATCTCGTTTTTTTTGTTGCTAATAACGAGCTAAGCTGTACCTTGCCATATCCAAAGACAGTAGCTGAATGTTTTATGAATCCCTCCGGAGCCGCGAGATGACGAATCTACCTGTTCCTAATGTCACGACGAATTTATCTTAAGAGAGATATACTTAGGGATATTAAGAGTAAGTGAAACGCTCATTCAAAGTCGAGAGCATGTGGTGCTTGATTTTTTTTTTATTTCCAGGACGCTACGAGTCGATTCGAAATTTGCGATGCTAATAGATTAAGACATATTTTTCGGATTAGCGATAATTGATTCAACGTTTTTCAACAATTCAAATAGTACCTATCATTTACGAAAAACACTCAAAAAAAGCGTGCTAAGCTTTAATGCTGATGAAAACATACAGTCAACGACATATTTTTTTTAAGAGGACCACTAATGGGTCGAGCCACGATGACGTAATTCCCTTTTGTGATGACAGTTCGCACGTTCTGTTTACAAATTTTTACTAACGAGAATTGGGGTGCGGTGAAATTTTTCGTGTAGCAGCACGGTCAAGAAGTTTAACTCAAAACTCAGTTTAAGGATAGCAAAAAAAAAACCAAAATTTTGAGAACGAAATATCGCGTATTTTTTTAACGGTTATCTCTAAGGGAATGAACAGAAAGTTGAAAGTTCCTTAAAATTAAAAAAAAGCAGGTTTGTTTATTAAAACGTTGATTAACCCTGAAAACACATTTCTTCTGGAGTAACCCACTGTGCATTGAATATTCTAGGGCAGCGCTTCTACTTAAGTAAAAAAATCCCATCGAATATCCAAATTTGGAAGCTTCTACGGAATTCGAATGCGCCGAATCGATAGTCCGGAAGCTTCTTGAGTTATTTTGACCGGAAGCTAAAAACATATGCACATACTTGTACAACAACACAAATCGGGAAAAGATGCGTTTAATATTGAAAAACTCTCCGGTAAACATACTGAAAGAAAAGGTTGAACCATTCTAAATTTTCACGATATGATATTTTCAAGGAATAAAAATAACGCCGGATAGTATAACTTTTAAGTTAAAATCAATTTATTCCAATATGTCTGATTTCACCAGAATTAACAAACAAAATGATTGATTTTTCATTATTTGATACTAAAAACATCTAATTTCTAAACTACTAATATCCATATTAATATATCCATATTAAAATTGAGCCGAAAACTATTGCTAAAAACGAGGGAATAAGAATTAAATGAACATCCATATGTTCGCTTTGCTTCCTCAGTGTGTGAATTAGAAAATAAGGAATCAAAACCAAGGGGCTGAAAAAGAATGAAATTTCCGAACTGACATTTCAGTACTGCACTGACGTTTTGGTACCAAAATGCCATTGAAATCAAAGGGGTACTCAAGGGGGGTACATAGAAGGTGATACGATCTCTCAAATTTCAGCATCAGCCATGTTGATTGCTTCGTTGCGTTTGTTTACTTTTAATCCATAGAATTGTTGAGACCTAAGCTTGCCTTCTCTTTTCAGCACACCGCTAATTTGTAAACAAAGATAACGAGCATCACCCCTCTTCACCGCGCTCTCCACGCCTACTTACTGTAGAAGTCAGAGAACCTAGTAATGTAATGACCTTGGGGGTACTGACGTTGTGGTTCCAAAAAGTCAGTACGGTCCGTTTGTATGGGATTTGACAGTTGCTTCAGTCCTTTGATCAAAACAGTGAGGTCAGGCAGTGCGTGAATCGACCTATTGTTCTTGAATCGACGAAGAAAGAATTCCCCTTGGTTTGATTCACTGGAATTGTTGCCATAATACCACGCTGCCAATACGACGGATGAATAATCGAAGCATATATCAATCACTATTTCAACCTGACCTTTATACATGAGTTGCGAGAATAAATGTGAAAATATTTTCACAATATTTTCATAGTATTCTATATTATTTGATATCACAAAATGAATAATTTCCCATGCGACATTTTGCACTGAAAGAACGTAGATATCTCAAATCTTTCTAGAAAATGTGTTCGAGTAATAAATACCAAACGTGTAGGGGAATTCAGAAAAATAGATCCGAAGACGATTTTATGCGGACAGTTAAGAGCAAGTTCACTGGTAATAGGAAAAAGTGGTAGAATTTTTATCACTTTTTGCACATTTTGAAAATTTTGCCATGCAAAAACATTTTCAAGATCTGTGGCCTTCAAGTTTTTTAACAACACGTGTTATAGTTTCGCATGCTGTGATGCAAAAATAGCAATATTTCTATCACATACGGCTGAAATAGAAACAGTGCTGTAAAAAAATACAACGCTCAAAGATCTTGAAAATATTTTTGCATGGTAAAATTTTCAAAATGTCAAAATTTCTACCACTTTTCCCAACACCAGTGAACTTGCTCTAAGCTTGGATCGAAAAGAGATTAGTTCTGGGAAGCGAAACTTATAACTCTTGCTTTCTATAACAGCTAAGGAGCTAAGAATTTTTCAGCTAAGTGTTCAGTTTAGTCTTATCGTTTTTGTTTGCAGTTCGGTGATATTGAGAATAATTCTAAAAAACAACTTCTAAGAGCAAGTTCACTGGTGTTGGGAAAAAGTGGTAGAAATTTTGACGTTTTAAAAATTTTACCATGCAAAAATGTTTTCTAGATCTTGGGGCGTTGTATTTTTTTTTACAACACTGTTTCTATTTGAGCCGTATGTGATAGAAATATTGCTATTTTTGCATCACAGCATGCGAAAATACAACACGTGATGTAAAAAAACTAGAAGTCCACGGATCTTGAAAATGGTTATGCATGGGAAAATTTTCAAAATGTGCCGTAAGTTTCGAAATTTCTACAACTTTTTCTCAACACCAGTGAACTTGCTCTAATGATTGCTATATAGCAGTATCAATTTAGAAAGAGACAAACAATAAAAATCCAGTAACTGTCGTGAGAAAATGATTTCATTAATGTTTCAAATGTTTCATTAGTGAAATTTTAGATTACAGAATGCATTATGGAAGAAACTGGCTGTGCCTTGTTGATTTAAAAGCAGTTTAGCACAAGAATTTCCGTAGAGATGGATAACAATCAGTGCTTTAAATCTAGAGTCTAGAGACTATATTTTTTTTACGTGAGGGTTGAACATTTCCTTTTTTTGTAATGGATTTTAACTTCATTGGAGGCTTTCATCCCTATTTAAAATTTAAGAATCTAGGAATTTGATCAGTGTGTGAATGGATTAAACCAATATCGCGTCATTCGTCACAAGCGTGCAGCGAGCCAATCGGCCAGTCAATCCGCGATGCCAGGTAAATGTTTGACGTTTTGTAGTTAGGAAAAAAGATAAACAAAAGGGTGTAATTTTTTGATGAGTTTAGAACTCATTTTACTACGGCTTTTTACTTCAGAGATCTCTTAAAAAGTAAGTAGAGTCAACGTTTAGGTCTTCTTCTATTGTTTTAAATATTTTTTTGAAAAAATATTGATAGCTACTAAGCGATAAATAGAGTTTCAAAAACTGGTGTTTTTCTTGCGATTGAAAACACACCTACATAAGTATTTTAAAAGTTTTTGAATGAAAAAGTGATATTTTCACAAAAAACATTCATTCAAAAAATTTTTTAGAGATATAAGTAAGCTAAATTTACGAAAGTTCTGTTTTGGAAAGTATTCTAACAAGGATAAAACCTGGTTGAAAATACTGGAATTTTATCCTGTTTTCTGTTAACCAAAGTAACAAATTTAATGGTTTTTTCTGGAATGAATGGAGTGTTTGAGTTTTTTGTTGTACTGGAGGAAGATTTAAAATGTTTAAGATTTTTTATAGATTTATTTAAGAGTGGTATTTCATTTATGAAAAATGCACTTCTGGAATGTCTGCTCTTATGTGAGAGCTGTTTGCACATTTTCAACAATTTTGTAAAAAAAATCGAATGTATTTCTGTCGGCGTATCTTGCAATTACCATTTCATGGCAAAATTTTGCCCAATAAATATTGAAAAATAACATTAGGAGCTAATTTCCTTTTAATTATATGCATGTTCCTAAAAGCTTCCCAAATTCTCTAAACTCTTGTATGGAGCACTTTGGAGCGCTACTGTTTGGTTAATACCTCGGATCGGCTAGCAAGCCAGCTAGCCAGGTAGCGCGTCGTTCCCTCGGTAGTTTGAGATCGAGTGGCTCACCGGTGTTTCCTCCGGGGCGCAGACCTCCGGACAGGTCTGCACATTTGGCGACCGTGGCAAGTAATGTCTCTTTAACATTAAAAACGAGAACATTATTTTGAAAAATTCGAACCTAAACTGTAAACAAACGTGGTCATCGATTCACGGTTAATGTATTTTCATCAAACTTGCTTGATAATCAATAAGTTTGTGAATTACCCATAGTGAAAAACACAGTGATAAAATTAGCTATTCGAAAGTTGAAACAAAAAGCAACGCTGTTAGATGATTTCCGAGGGCTGTCAAGATTGAAGTGAGAAAAAAGAGAAAACGAACCATTTAGTAAATATCTTTTTTGGCAAGTTAGCGGGTTGTGAAATAATGCCGAAACTGCAATTGATCCCGATCAGGAGAGCATATCAAAATAATAACTCAAACGTATCTCACCAAGATATTTACATCTGATTCAGTTATAATTGAGTACTGAAAAATTTAGATTTTAAGTTTCTCCAATCTGAATTATATCTTATTCTGATTGACAGACTTGAATGGGGTTGAGATAATTTTCAATGATAAAGAATTTTTTCGGGCTGTCCCAAAATGAAATGATTATATCTTATTTTGATATATGTACAACTTTTTCTGAAACACGGACATCGAAGTCAACGGCCCAACCCGTGCATTAATGAGTTTCGCTCAACAGATCCTTAAAATTGGATCCAGTTTTTGGGAAACCAAAACTGGAACATGGTTTTAGCAAATAATATGGATTATTGACATTCCACTAGAAATTTTTCTCGAAGCACTCATATCTTGATAAGTTATAATTTTGATAGGTTTTGTTCGACCCAATAACAAACTATGCTATCTGAACGAGATATAATCTTGAAAGGAGCATATCTAAAATTGATATAATTCAGCTATGATCGCATAGATTTTTTGATATAATTTGAGATATTTTAACATCCTACGAGTACTGAATAATAACTCATTTGGATAGAAAAAAAATTAGTATCAAAATATCTCATCTTGATATAATTTTGTTTTTTCTTCCTGATCGGGATGAATTCAGAATTGAAGTTGAGAAGACAACATGATATAAAAATGAAATTCCAAGTGGGTCGTGAGGACAGCTTGAAATTAGAAGGCGAGTTGAGAGGACAGCCTAAACGTATCGATAGAAATTTCAAGCGAGTTGAGAGGACAGCTTGAAATTGAAAGGCGAGTTGAGAGGACAGCCTGAAAGTATCGATAGAAGTTTTAAGCGAGTTGTGAGAACAGCCTGAAAGTATCGATAGGAATTTTAAGCAACTTGAGAGGACAGCTTGAAATTAAAAGGCGAGTGGAGAGGACCGCCTGACAGTATCGATATAAATTTCTAGCGAGTTGAGAGGACAGCTTGAAATTGACAGGCGAGTTGCGAGGAAAGCCTAAACGTATCGATAGAAATTTTGAGCGAGTTGAGAGGGCTGCCTGAGCATACTGACGTGAATTTTAAGCGAGTTGAGAAGATCGCTTGAAACTAAAAGGCGAGTTGAGAGGACATCCCCAGCATTGAATTACAATTTGAAGCGAGCTGATATTTTTGGCAGATCACGGTTAGGAAAGAGAAGGAAGGAATAAAGATGGTAATTATTTGCCTTCAATACTTAACCCGATCCATTTTTATAAGACGTTTCTCGAATGCCACAAATAGGAGTTTCCTTAGAAAATGTCTAGAAGTATAGGAGATGTAGGAAAAACATGATCGCATCATTAACCAAAATAGATCCTGACCTCTACCTTTCAAAAACTAACACAACCCCTTCCTTGGATACTTGAATATAGATTTGCAGACGTACAGACGGTTTCCATAGTTGGTGATACTAACTTATCTCTTCTTCTGTTTATTTCAAAATTATTTTGGAGTATGCAGGAGCAAGAGATTGCTAGTTGAACCGAAAGAGTATAACACTAACATTCCTTCCTTGTCCCCCCGGTACTTTTTTCCTTTAAATTTGCATGTTTTCATTGTTCAATATCTTAAAAAGTTGGAAACATACCGAAACAAAAATATATGCATTAGAAACGACAATCTTTCAACTCTCATGGATATATAAATATTAGTTTTATTTGTATGCATAAGGTTTATTTTGATTCAGTTTCGTATTCATAAACAAAAAAAAACGTTTTAATGTTAGGTGTCGAAATTGAAAAAAAAATCTAATCATATGCTCAGATTTTTACCAAGTTTTGGAAAAAATGGTCCTGATTTGCTCAGCCCTCATAAATGCGGGAAAAATTCTGCTATACCCATTCTAGGAGGGGATAGGGGGGGGGGGGACTTAGCTTAGATTCAAGTGAAACTATTCGAGATACTATATTCTACGTTTCAGTTCCGACTTTTTAGTTTATATTTCCTTTCCGAGATTTTTAGTACCGTAAAACGGGGTAACTTTGATCACCGGAGAAGTTTTGACCAACAATAAATTTTTGCACATTATCATCAATAACTCTGTTATCTATTAACTGTTATCTACATTTGAAAGTCTTTTTATTGAGTATCATATAGGCAAAATTTTGTTTGTATATGATTTTTTTTTTTCTATTATTCAAATTTCTATTATTCAATTTCAAAATTCTAAGATATCTGTTTTTTAAGGCTCGAAAATAAACAGCTCTCCTGATGATACTCAAAAGCATTTAGATGCAAACGGATTGTTGAATGTTAAAGAACAACTTTTTTTCTTTGTATATGTGTATTTATAGTCCTATTTTTATAGTCATTTAGTGATAATTTTTTTATATTTAAAAAATAAGGACATTTTCCAAGAGTAAGCCCGTATTGGAAAAATGGGTAGAAACCCTATCAAATGGTAAAATTTGAAGAATAAATGAAAATGGAAATAGTGGGAAACAATTTAGCACTTAATTTAATTTTTGCCCCTAAATGTATGCACCATTATTGTTCTTTTTTCGATTATAAATGTTTTTAAAACAAAACGTTAAAAGCAAGTTAAAATTCATAAACTACCATTTGTAAATATTATAAAAGTGTTTTGTATCCTTTATGATCATGAAAACTCGTTAAAAACTCCGAAAATAGAGACTGACCAATGTTACCCCAAAGCATCAGATTCAAAACAGAGACGAAATCGATTTTTAAATCAAATTTAAAGTAGTCTAATAAATTTCTGCAACCATGTTTTACGTTCATAGGAGTCCAGTGCTGGTTTAAAAAATATGAAACATGCCACATTCCCCTTAACAGAAAATATAATCGAAAAATATTGAAAAAAGTGATCAATATTACCCCGGATTACGGTACTAGATACGTTATTATTTTTACTCAGGGAGCTCCCTAAGTCGTGAGCCCGCAGCAAATGCCCCCATTGCCCCCCCTTGATATGGCCTTGCTTAGACTTATTAAGTACGTATTGTGTTATATGATCTATGGATATTAATAAAAGGGAAAATTTGATTTTTTCTCCAGGGAATGTTAGTGATTTTTGTGAAAGTTTTCCTTCGAAGAAAAAAAGCGGGACATTTTGAGGAAAAAGCGGGACGGCAGCGAGATATTTTTTCTGTCAAAAATGTTTTTAAAGAAAAAGCATACGGGTTTTGCATACATTCAGGGGTAAAAAATACAACAAAAATTTATAAAAAACAAAAATCATAAAAATTAATGTTTGGGTGGATGAAATTTAGAAGGTACCTAACGCGTGATGCATAAAAATCATATTCCAGCATATGGAAATGAGATTTGAAAAATGATCTTTGATTTGCATTTTGATGCATTTTACCCCCCAGACTGGTAACTCAACTATAACAATATTTATTTAAAAAAAATGATGATTGTCCGAAAAATATTTTTACACCAACAGTGTTGGAAGAGAATAATAAAAGCAATATAAAGTTAGGTGATATCATTAATCCAATCCATCATACTGGATAAAGTGTTTTACGGCATCGAAAAATATAAGAGTTTGTACATACATCTTTTGCTCGATTTTTTTAAATTTTGTATGAGAATCAAAAACTTTAAAAAACTACTTCGTAATGTGAGAAACTATGTCATCATCATTTTGTTATCATTAAATGATAACTTCATAACATTTTGTTAAAAAAAATTGAATAAGTTGTGGTATACCTGCTGTTGCATGATGTCCTATTTGACGGTATACCTTAAAAAAGCCTCCGGAATGGAATCATCATAATACATTTCAATTAGGCTCAAAACCCATCCTGGATTATGCCGTTTTGCAGCGAAAGGAATAAAGCATGGCTTTCTCATTTCCGTTCTCAGCTGTCTGTGTCGTGTCTGACTGGAAAGATCACCCAGGGATGTGGGTGAAAAACCCAGGGATGCCAGGGAGGAAAAAAATTAAGCAAACAAAAACAAAGCTTGTTATCCTCGAAAATGGTTTTCCTGGTACTTGAAGCTGCAACCTGGTGCTGGTAGCTTTCTTGCGGTAAAATCACTCGGGAAAATGTGGGCAGTCAAAAAAAAAAGGTTCTACTGAGTCTGGAATCAGTTTCTACCGGTGTCGCATCGTTGACGTCATTCAGTGGTGGGTGAGAACAGCTCAGCCTCAAACACAACGAGGCTAAAATAACAGCAACAGCATCAATGTGCTCTTAATTCTGCGTGGGAGCATAAAATTTGATGAATGACTTTCCGCCGACACATTCGTGAACCCTTTCCTCGGCCTCGATACCCGAAAAGTCATTGTCGACAGCCCTGCCTGCCGGAGGCTGTTGGTTCAGTTGGAGGTCGTCTGGTGACTTGATGCTCCTTTAGTGACACGTTGGAGGGGTACGATTTCATCTCCCCCTCCGTTCCATTCGCGTTTCGCCTAAAGTGGGTCATAAATCACAATCTCAACATTTATGGGCAATAAGTCGACCGATAAAGATCAGAAATCGTATTGAAATGTTTATCCCACCTTGCCCTGTTCTCCTCAAAAAGGGACAATTTTTGCTGGATAGTTCAATAGAATTTTTATGCTAGTATTCGGGCTGAAATGTTCGGTTTATTGCTTCCGGCTACAGGGAGCTGCGGTTTTCGGTATTGTTTCTGGAAATTTCATCATCCACTTAAGCTCTCGGAATCAATTGCCGTAAGTGCTGATTTATCGTTTGTGCGTGTGGTTATCTTCGTTGGAATCAGTTTCGACTTTGTAGTTAAATATGTCGGACTTTAACATGAGCAATTTTCAAGCTTATTCGATTACTCGATTAAGCGAATTGGAACTACGGCAACAAAATTCTGCCTAAAAGTACTGACTAGCCCCCAACTAGAAAAAGAAGTACATCGTCCTTATCTAGATATTTTAGATCTGAGCAAGATTCTCAAGTTCCAAAATTTTTAGATTCTCAAATTCTCAGTTTGAACAATTCTAAGTTTTTTTGTAATTTTCACATTCAGCGATTCTTAAGATCACGATTTGTCCTACGTCTTCATGATTCTCAGATTATCAAATGTTCGAATGAACAGTTTCTTTAAGAACCTCAGACTTTAAAAATTGTTATATGGTAGATGGTAGATGGTAGATAGACAGGCATTAGTGAGCCAAAAGGAAAAAGCTTGATAGGTGTTGAAATTTTAGGCTACAGGGCATGTTGATGAAAAGCTCCCATGAATTGTCCCGCCTTTGCTCTACACTAGCTAACTATACATGAGAAACTCAGAAAGAGAATTCCTATGTGTAGCGAGTGAAGTCTGTGTAAAACCACGCTCTCAAACCACTGGGCTCAGCACAGATGATTCTCAGATTCGCAGACTCTCCGATTCCTAAATTCTCAGATTTGTAGATCCTCGAATTTCCGAATTCTCAAATTTCTAGATTCTCTGATTTTCAGACTCACATCCGATTCTTAAAATCACCGAAGCGCAGATCCTCAGATTATCGGATTATCCGATTCTAAAATGTTCAGATTCTTACCCAGCAAACATGAAATAGTATCAGAAATGATAGCTTAAGTCGTTTATAATGGTGTTGCGAATCGCAATTCCAAATTACTAGTGAAAAGATCGTATAAAATGTCGTCTGAAGTCAGTTTAAATCGGATACGACAGAAAGTCCGCCATGTTTGTGAATTTTGAAATGATTTTGCTCCCACGCGGACTTCAAGTGAGAAAATCATCAACTGTACAACCAGCAGAGCATCCAGATGGCTGAAAATCAGAAGGGAATTGAGTAATGTTAACCAATGAGAGAACTGAAAAAATTGTCGCAGGCTGCTTTCTTTCGATAGATACGAATAAGGTGTCGGATAACGCCCAATTGGTGTAGTTTTCGTCGCTTTAGAAAGGAATTAAATTTATGTATGTTTATTGCCTCCACTTGGGTAGATAAATGCGGTTTTTTTTTTTCAGCTTTTATACGTTCATTCGATAAAACAGCATAAGAATATAGCTACAAAAATGTTTTCCGGGATCCCACATCATAGATTTTCTGACTCTCAGATCCGCGGGTTCTCAGATTCTCAGAGTCTCCGATTCCTAAATTTTCAGATTTCTAGATTCTCGAATTTTCTAATTCTCAGATTTCCAGATAATCTGATTTTCAGGTTCGCAAATCTCCATTTTGCTCCGATTTTTAAATTCATCGAATCTCAAATTTTCATATTCTTAGGTTTTTAGATTCTTGGAACTTTTGATTCTCTGATTTTCAGATTCTCAGATTCTCAGATTCTCAGCTTCTCTGATTTTCAGATAATCAGATTCTCTGATTGCTAAATTCTCCGGTTTTGAGATTCTCAAATCAACAAATTCTCACATCTTCAGGTTCTTGAATTCTCTGATTTTTAATTTACTCAGATTCTCAGATTACTCAGATTGGGAGTTTCAGAGGGTTTCCAATTCTTTTAATTCTCAAATGGATTTTCAAATTTTCTTATTCTGGGATTATCAGATCCATAGATTGTTAGAATCCTAAATGCCCAGTGTGAGCATTTTCAGACATCAGAGATGATAACTTAAGTCGTTTACAAAGGTGTTGCGAATCGCAGTTTCAATTGCATACTGAAAAAATCGTATAAAATGTCGTCTGAAGTCAGTTTAAATCGGATTTGATAGAAAATCCACCATGTTTGAAAATTTTTAAATGATTTTGCTACCGCGCGGGCATCAAGTCAAAATATCATCGTCATATTCTCTTTGCAACAAACAGTGCATCCAGGTGGCAAAAGATCAGATTAAGTTATATTGATTAATGAGAGAACTGGCAAATATTGTCGCTGGCAACATTTTGAAGGCTATGATAGCTAAATCTTCTTTAGGATTAGAAAATAGATTTTCAGATTACTCAAATATTCAGATTCTTATATTTAATATCAAATTATCGAATGAACCGATTCTCCAAGTTTTTCATACTTTCATAATTTGAAACGCTTAGATGCTCCAATTATCAGATTCTTTACTTCACAGATTCTAAGATTCTTGAATTCTAAGTCGTTCAGATTTTCAGACTATTCCATTCACAAATGCACAGATTATCAGATTTCTATCTCTAAGACCGGCCAAATCCCTCCAATTTTAACGGATTGTTAGATTATTCGAAACTCGAATTTTACCAATCCCATATTGTAAAGTTCCCAGATTTTCAGATTCCCAAAATCTCAGATTACTCGAATTCTCAAATGACTCAGATTACTCAGATTCTCAGATGCCATAATACTCGGATGCTGCGAATTCAGAGCATAGATTTTCTGACTCTCAGATTCGCTAATTTTCAGATTCTCTGAGTCTTAAATTTTCAAATTTGAATATACTTAAACTATCAAACTTTCAAATTTCCAGATTCTCCGATTTACTGATTCAAGATATTCATTTTGCTCCGATTTTGGAATTCACCGAATCTCAGATCTTCAGATCTTCTTCTTATCTTAATCTCAAATTTTAAGATTCTCAACATTTAAGATTCTCAGATTTTCGGATTTTCAGATTTTCAAATAATCAGATTCTCAGATTCCTAATTTCTCCGGTATTGAGATTCCCAAATCTTCAAATACTCATATCTTCAGATTCTTGAATTCTCAGATCCTCATTGTACTCAGATTCTTAGATTATTTATATTTAGAGTTTCAGGGGTTTTCCAATTTTCATATTCTCAGATGGATTTTCAAGTTTCCAGATTCTCAGATTGTTGGAATATAATATGCTCAAAATTGAGTATACTTGGATTCTCAGATTTGAGGGTTAATAGATTTTCAGATTACTCAGATTCTCAGATGCTTAGATTCACATAATCACAGATTCTGAGAATTTTAGGTTCTCAGATTCTAAGAGTTTTAGATTTATAGATTCTCAGATTTTCATACTATCAGATTCTAAGATTCTCAAATTGTCATATCATCAGATTTCCAGACTCTCAAATGACACAGATTCTTAGATTGTCTGATACTTAGATTTTTATATTTTCATAGTCTCAGGTTCTTAGTTTCTTAGATTCTCAGATTGGCAGATTCTCAGAATCGCAAACTGACAGATTCTCAGATTCTCAGACTCACAGATTCTCAGATTTTGAGGTTCTCAGATTTTTGGATTCGCGTATTCACAGATGCCTAGATTTTCAGATCCTCAGAATCTAAGGTTTTAAGATTCAAAGATTCTCAGATTTTCAGATTCCAAGACTTTCAAATTTTCAAAACATCAGATTTCTAGATTCTTAGATTATTCAGTTTCTTAGATTATTGTAAGATTTTAGATTTTTATATTCTCAGATTCTCAAATCCTCACATTCTCCGAATATCTTATTCTAAAAAAACCAAAATTCTAAGATTTTCAGATTCGCAGATGTGTCAAATTCTTAGATTTTTAGATTCTCAGATTTTCGAATTTGCAGATTCTCAGCTTCTAAAATTCTCAGATTTACAGCTTTTTAAATTCCTAAATTCTCTGGTTTTGAGATTCTCAAAACTTCAAATACTTCTTCAAATTCTTGAATTCTTCGATCCTCAATTTACTCAGATTACTCAGATTGAGAGTTTCAGAGGTTTTCCAATTCTCTTATTCTCCGATGGATTATAAAGTTTTCAGATTCTCAGATTATCAGATTGTTAGGAACTAAAATGCACAAAATCGAGCATATTTAGAAATCGTAAATTTAAGGATCAATAGAGTTTCAGCTTACTCGGAAGGGTATCCGAATTTGGGTAAATTCTCAGATTCACAGACTTTCAGAATCGCAGACTGACAGATTATCAGATTCTCCGACTCACAAATTCTAAGATTATCTGATTCTCAGTTTCTTAGATTCGCATATTTACAGATTCTGAGATGTTTAGATTCTTAGATTTTCAAATTATCAGATTTTAACATTCCCAGATTCTCAGATTTTCATATTCTCAGTAATAATAATTCCAAGATTATCAGATGCTCATAATCTCATATTCTCTGATTTTCAGATTCTCGGTTTATCAGATTCAAAAATTTCAGATTCTTGAATAATCAGGCTCAGGGGATTTTAAGGCTGATTTTTAAGGTTTTCAGATTTTCATATTCTCGGAATCCAAGATTCTCCGACTTTTAGACTTCTAGGGTTCTTAAATTCTCAAATAAGTTGAGCTCTAAACAGCATTCTGATTTTAACACAAATTAACACAGAGAAACTACCTTATTGCAAGATAATTTGATGGAGGTTTCTAGTTAAATTTTTCTGTTCATTTTGATTTTTACTTCATAGTTCGCAATAACACCAGGAAAAAATAATTTTCTCCAACATTTATCTCATTTGATGTTTTTTTTTTGAAGAATCTCAATATATTTGAGCTTAAAATGTAGAATTTGAAATTTTTGGAAAATATTATCATTAAAAATCGAATTAAAAAAGTTGCAATTTTTCTAAGTGCGTTTCCAAAATTAGATATTACTGTAGGAAAATAATTTAAGAGCACGAAATTTTGAACTGGATCATGATCTAGATTCGCTTAAGAGACAAAATTGCGTATAGGATCAGAAATACAATTCCTGATCAGAATCGGGATGCGATCCAAAACCTAATCCTTCTTCTTCTTCGCTGATGCTATTTTTGACACGAGACGGAACTGCCTTATCGACTACACTGAACCCAAAATCACACTTGAAATACACTTGTAGTTTCAAATATGGGTATGATCAAATATGGATAAGATATTCAATTCTTGTTTTTACATATTTTTTTTAATTTAACTTTTTCCCTATCATTTTTTACAATTTTTTTCTGTTTACAATTTCTCGATACAACAACTTCCATAATATAAAGAATATCATTCTTTTTTAATTATGGTTTCGGATTTCAGCTTGTTCAGGACGATTTCCAATGTAGAGTTAGAATTTCAATGAGAATTTTGTTCAAGGTATTTTTTGTGAAGCCTACACCTAATTTGAAGCCATCATGTTTGATGTAATATGTAACACTGTTACTAATTTCCCTGTGAAATCATTTGTCGCCTACAAAAGGTAATCGGGAGCCCAGCAAGATAAATTACCTCCGATGTGTCATCAATCACCGGGAGATAAAAACTTAAGCAATAAGATTTCGACCTTAAAACCGCCATCATGCGCACATTAGACTGGGTCTTTTCTTTTTCTTGTAATGAAATAATAAATTTACATTCAAGTTATTTGAAGATACCCTAATAGGGATCTGTGCTTTTTCAAAATAAAAACCTGTAAGCAAATTCGTAGGTTTATTTATATTTTATAAAATACCTCTGTGACTTTTGTATAACAATGTCTATTCCTGCTCTGGAAACTGATGGCGTATTAACGGGTTTGAACCATATTCGGGAAATTCTGATAAAACATCGACCGAATTAGTCAAAAAAAGTTGATTTTGTGTTATTTCCTTAAAGACCGAAAAAAAAATCAAAACAAATGACACAACTTTAAGTTTTGTGAGTGACAGCCAGAAACATCAATTTGACGGGACATGTTATGTTTCCCACATGTCAAAAAATTCCACGATTGGGCACACACATACACATGGGCATTTGGAAGTTTTACGCGTGTCAAGCTGCTACTTTTGATGTAAGCTGTCATTGTTGTTGTTATTGCTGCAATATCATTGCTCTTGTTAGTGTGAAAAAGGGAGGGGGGAGTTTACAAAGTCTAAAGATTAAACCACCATCCCGATAATAGATTTCCGGGAAATTATTTTGGCTGTAAAAGCAGCCACATTTTTCGTTCATCGTTCACGAGTGAGTGTTTTCTAGGTTGAATATGGCACAACTTAGCATGGAACTAATGCAATTGTGGTTGATCTGATGCGAACCGAAATAGGTGAACAGTGTTTAGATTGGAAGCTCTAACTCAGACGAGGGAATGCCATCATTCATTGAAATTACAAATTAAATGAGAAACCATTTATTCAATTCTGTTCCTCAAGTCCTTACAAGCTAACTTAGACCAATAGCGATAACAATCTTGTCGCTTAACCTAGGTGAATCTCAATTCTGAATCATTCCTTAAATACTATCATATTCTGGGCTAACCACCCAACACTGCGGGGTAACTCATGACCACAAGCTGTGTTGGCTGAGTTTAGCGTGCATGATGACAACATTTATATTGTTGTCATCATCATTGACCATCATTAACTATCAACGACTATTATTCTCAATATGCGAATTGACTAAAGAGAACGAAACCAGAACAATCGGTTTGGGTTTTGTTCGAACGTGGCCGCGAGGAAACGGGTCCTGGAATTTCTTCGGGATAAATTGTAAGTATCAACAAATCCGATGAACCGTTGTGCGTTTTTTTGGTGAATGATCGCAAAAAGGAAGCTTATGAAAACTGTCCCTCGTCCTTTATCCGACTCAAGTAGCACACTGGTTAAGATGTCGGGTTGGCAAGACGGTATAAAAATTGTTTTGAAAGTTCGTTTCACGTTTCCCAGCGGCATTTTTTCTAACATTGCAAATCAACTTGGTACGAAAGAGAGTTTTGCTCATTATGTTCTGCGTCTATGCCAGCAACTGAAGGACTGCGGATTCGAAAAGTATCCGAAAGAGGTTCGCGTTGTTTTGGAGGAGATCATGCTCATCGATGTTATTGTGGAAGGATGTAACTTAAAGGAGCTTCGACGGAAGATTCTTGATAAGGATCAGTCCTTGTCATATATTGAGGCCATGGAAACTTGGCTGGAGAGTGTACGAAATCAGGAAATGGAGTTCAAAGCTGGAATCAATAATGATGGTGGACATACATATATCGGTTTGTGAAGTCGGGACATGGAAACCAAAAGCAAAACGCCAGCAAGGACGAATTCTGAAATGAATGAACGCTGGCCAACGTTAAATTGTCGGTAATGGACCCGAAATTAGTTGCTACGGTTGTGGACGTCAAGGTCACATTTCTACATCACAAGTATGTATGTCAAGCAAGAGATCAGCCTTGTCGGAGATGTCAGAGGATTGAGCATTTTAGAAAGTCTGCCGAAAACACGTTTTTGATCGCGAAAACCTGATTTATCTAAAAAAAAGTTGATGCAATTTAGGTAGATGAAAACATGCCGAAGCCGTGAAATTGAATCTTGTGAGACGTCAACTGAATCCGAAAAGAAGATGTGTTATGCGTTCTACACGGGATGTAAAACTAACGTGTTCCAGTGTACAATTGGAGGTGTTGCAACTGAAGTGTTTATCGATTCGGATTCAGACGTCAATATAATAACTTCTGAGACATGGGAAAAACTGAAAGCTCAACATGTTAACGTAGACAGGTGTGAAAAAGGAAGTGACAAATCCTCAAAGCCTACGCTAATATTGAATCACATCCTATTTTGAAAACATTCGAAGCCGTCGTTGAGATTGGGAAACGCGCCTCAAAATGTAAATTCTTTGTTGTTGAAGGTGGACAAAAAAACCCGTTGGGAGATGAGACCTTTAAAAACTTGGGAATATTGAGAATAGGATTGGAAGTGAACCAGATGATGGATGGAGCAGACGCGAAGCGTTCTTCGTTTTCTAAGATTTCAGGCGTTCAAGTTTGTGTTCAGATGGATCCCTAGGCAGTTCCAATCTTCCAGCCATTGAGACGAGTACCGATTCATCTTGAAGCAGCAGCAGTGACCGAAAAGCTAGACGAACTTCTAAGGCGAGACATGATCGAAATTAAGGAAGGTCGGGCAACATGGGTTCCGCCGCTTGTGGTCGCAAACAAAGCTAACGGATCAACAAGATTGTGCGTGGATTTGCGACGTGTCAACCAGGCTATCATTCGTGATTGGAACCCCTATAAAAGTTATTTTGGATTAGTCATGTATTCGTTATCAGATCATAAACTCAAAACCAAAAACACATCATAAAAATCCCCTCAGTGTAAACACTTTATGCCAGTTCGGGATACCCCTGGTTTAGGAGAAATGTCACAAGAAAAATATAGAGAATGAAAACGATTTTTGTCACGGTGTACGAAAAAAGAAAAAAAATCAAAAAAGTCGTGACGTGAATTGGTGGCGGTTCGTCGGAGAACAAAACGGATTCAGGTGATTCCTGGACCCCGGAGGACAGCCAGCATCAGATACCATCGGTGGGCGCTAAACAGCGGAAATCGGCACCAGACGAGGACGAGGAACAGTAAGAAAACGCCACTTCTTCGGAGTAAACAACACGGCGCAAGAAGCCGGAGAGTTGTGAATAACAGCCCCGTATTGGGGCTTTTTTGTTTCTCTCTTTTTGTTCTCTCTGCTCCTTTATCCCAGCAGCTGCAGGTGAGTGTTGATTCACTCCTCGTGACAAGTCATCATCAGAAAACTCCGGAGATCCGGTTCCTAGTGACCTGGTTGGAGCGATCTGACCGTCAGCAAGGATGTACGGTGTCCACGCATGCTTAATTGGTCATTCGAGCGTCAGCAGCGTTGCATGACGGAAAGTCCTTCCCACAGAAGAGTCGCCAGTCGCCACTTTCACCGAATATTTGTTGTCGCTTTAAGAAAATAAGCGAACGCCCCATGCCAGTTATCGAAGATGTTCTTGCCAGGATTGGAAGAGGGAAGATCTGGAGTGTATTGGATGTTCATTGGATGCGTTTTTTCTACTGAAGCTAGATGAAGAAAGAAGAAATAAGATGACGTTTATTACTAATCGTGGGCTTTATCGATTTAAGCGCCTTTCTTTCGGTCTTGTCTCTGCACCGGAAATATTTCAAAGGACCATGGATCAAATACTAGCGGACTATAAAGGCGCTGACTGGCGCTTAAAGAATAACTCAAATTGACATTGTAATAAACTCATTATTTAACTTTATCTTCATCACTTACCATGGTTTCAGGTCCTTCAGAAATTGTTTGCTTGGGATTTTTCAGAACACGTTGTTTGCGGATGCCGGTCCGGTTGCTTTGGGCGCAGTCCTGATTCAAACGAATGAGCAACGAGATTCAAGGGTTGTATGTTACGCTTCCAAATCTCTCACCAACACAGAAATGAGATATTGATAAACCAAGAAAGAAGCTTTATCCTCGGTATAGAGTGTAAAAAAATTTCAGTTCTACCTAGTTGGTAGGGAGTTTAACTTATTCACCCATTGCAAAGCCTTTACTTTCTTATTTGCTCCAGCATCTCGCTCCTGTGCCCGAATTGAGAGATGGGTGTTGCGCCTTAAAGTTTTACGTATAACTTCATCCATATTCTGGGCCACTCTAACATTGCTGACGTGATGTCGCGACTAAGCAGAAGAGTTAGTGGTTCGAGAGATTGCTTCTACTGTTGCTCAGACAATCGCCTTGAAATGGCAGGAGATTGAGCCGGCTAGTAAAGAAGATGAAGATATACAACAAGTTATAGGCGCATTGAATTCGGAAACCGTAGATGAGTTACTCTTAAGCTATAAGACGATATTTTCCGAACTTTGTTGCGTGATTAATGTATTGCTGAGTGGAGATTGGATTGTAATCCCTAGAAGACTTCATCAACGTGTCTTGCATCTGGCTCACGAATGTGCGCATGATAAAAGGACATTCACGCGCAAACGTGTGGTGACCAAACATGGATCAAAACATTCAGAAATTCGTAAAATCCTGCCGCGGTTGCACGAACCAATGGTCCGAAAGGAGCTCCCATTGCGACCATGGGAAAACATCGCTGTGGATTTTTTTGGACCGCTCTCAGACGGTGAGAATCTGTTTGTTTGTGTTGACTTCTATAGTAGATATCAAGCAGTAGTAGAAATGCAAGACCTCACAGCAACCTCCACAATTGAACAGTTGCTTATTATATTTTCTCGATATGGACTGCCAGTGGTCTTGAGAGCAGATAATGGACCTCAATTCATTTCTGAGGAATTCCGCCATTTTTGTGAAGAACAAGGGATTTGGCTTGAGAGTACTATTCCGTACTGGCCCCAAAAGAATGGGGAGGTAGAGCGTCAGAATCGCTCTATTCTCAAACGGCTACGTATTGCGCAAGAGCTTGGGAAAAATTGGCGGAAGGAGCTTCGTAAATTTTTGTTAACTTATCATTCTGCGATACACCCAACAACAGGAAAGTCCCCATCAGAACTGATGTTCCGATTGTTGGGACGTACCAAGTTACCCTGTTTTTTGTTTTTTTTTAAGTTGGTAACCACAGGTGGAAAATCCCGGTTTACTGATTGTATTCCAAGGCACGGCGAGCCACCGCGTCGCCCCATTTTGCTACTCTGGGTCCATGGGTACAATGGGAAGACTCATGATATACTTCGTGTATACCCCCTACTCCCTAAACTCCACCTGGAGCCGCAGACCTGGTTCCCACCTCAAACTGTTTGACACAGAATACTTCAATAGTGGGAGGTCTATTCGCGCTAGTGCGCTCCAAGGCAATACTCATTAACGAGACCACTTTCAGCAAAACCTCTCATCTTTACGACTCGATGCCTGAACTCTTCTCTAACGACTTGAGAACCGACATGTCCTCGCAATGACTCGCGATTCCCACACAAACCTCTCCTCTTTGCGACTTGAGGCCTGTTCTCTCCTTTAACGACTCGAGATCCGACCCCTCCTCGCATCGACTCGAGGTTTTCCTCTCCTCTGCACGATTCAAGGCCCGATCTCTCCTTTAACGACTTGAGATCTAACCTCTTCTCGTATTGACTCGAGGTGACCACTTGTACCCCTCCGCTTGTTGATTTAGGGCCTGATCCCTCCTCTTACGACTCGAGACCCGACCCGTTATTATAAAGACTCGGGGTTGACCAACACAAACCTCTTCGCCTGGAGGTTCGAGGCCTGTTTTCTCCTCTAACGACTCGAAACCCGACCTCTTATCTCCAGGATTCGAGGTTCGCCACCTTGCCCGTCGTGTGCCAGATCGAGAGAAGCTTATCCTAGATTCACGCCTGTCACAGCACACGCGCGGTACTTAACGCAACTACTCGGATGATTCCCGACGAAGACGTCATCCTACTTCGACTCGAATGGCTCACCCGGCGTCGAAAGCCACTCTACTCGTGGGTATTCCCCGATCGTGGAAAAACCCTTTCCCAACGATTTCCACTGCGAAGAAGGTCAAGTCTTATCCCCGCAGCTTCTGTCGTTGGAAACCGCCCAACTCGGATACTCCCCGAAGGTGAAGCATCCTACGCACGAACGCGGCGAACCCACGACATCCACTACGCAGAAGATGTTGCCTTATCTTTGTAGCTTCAAACCGTGGGGTCGGACGTACTCTACTCGACAGCCCCCTGTCTATGGGGTCAGTCTACTCCGACCGTTGTCCGGTCTTCTTTATTCCCCTTGGCTGGAACCCTAGAATTTTTCTGCCCGTTGTGTGCCAGATCGAGAGAAGCCTGTCCTGGATTTGCGCCTGTTACGGCTCACGTTCGGGACTTTGAACGCTACGACTAGGATATTTCCCGACGGTGACGACATCCTACTCCGACTCGAGAGGCTCGCCCGGCATCGAGAGCCTCTCTACCCGTGGGTATCCACCGACAGTGGTTTACCCTCTTCCTTCGAGGTCCGTTACGAAGAATGTAAAGTCTTATCCCCGCAGTTTCTCCCTTAGGCACTACTCGGATACCTCTTGACATATTGGGGTATCCTACACACGTTCGCGGCGAACCTCTGACCTCGGCTATGCAGAAGATGATGCCTTATCTTTGTAGCTTCGATCAAAGGATCGGACGCACACTCCTCAGATGCTCCCCGTCGATGGAGTCATCCTACACCGTTCGCGGACTGACGTTGGTTCCAGCTCCTCTGCAAGGCAGTCATGATCCGGGTGAACCCATCGCTGACCGCATGCCAAGTGTTGGAATCCGCACACATCCTCTGAACAAAGTTGTCTGCTGTCGTGTCGAGCCCACAGGCGACAAATATGGAAGCACGTACCGCCGCAAACCTCGGACAGAAGAACACCACATGATCGGGTGTTCCTTCGGTGAGCCTTCTTCCGATCCAGCTCCCGAGGTGCCGGATCAGACGATGAGTGCACCTTCCTCTCGTTGAGATCTCGTACGTTAAGCGTGTCTTTATTGTCTTAGCAATAGACATCCTCCTCAAGCAATGGTCCGGTATCCGCTTATAACCCGCAGGTTCATCAGTCGCTGAACGCTGCTAAGTCGCTGCAGGTTACAGTTTCTTCCCAGGGCCTGCCTCCAAGCCGCTGCTCCGTACCGCAAGATTGATGTGATCACACTTGCCAGGATCCTCCTTTTAATACTTCGGATTGCCGAGGAGTTCGGCATCATCCGTGTGAGTGCGGCCGTGACCATTGCCGCCCTCTTGCACACGTAGTCGACATGGCTCGTAAAGCTGAGCCTGTCATCTATCATCGCCCCTAGGTACTTGATTGCGACACGATATTGCACGGTCCAACTGCAATTGTACCTGTTTGAGGTGAGATCAGGTTGGTGATTAGCACCATCTCGGTTTTGTAGTGGACTAGACGTAGGCACTTGGAGTGCATCCAGATTTCCACTGCCTAGATAGCTATCGTGGCCAGTAGCTCAGCCTCCGCTGTTAAGGCTCATTCGTAGGAGTTAATCGTAAGTGATGTTCCACAGAACCGGGCCGAGTATTGACCCCTGTGGAACATCCGCCTCTTGTGTTCGCAAACCCTCCCCGGTCATATACTGCTGTTGGCGGGTTGTAAGTAACTTTCCAGAAGCCTATACACATATGCCGGGATCCTCATTTGGATGAGCGACAACGCAATCACTGTCCAACTGACACTGTTGAAGGCGTTCTTCACATCCAGAGTGACCACCGCGCAAAAGCGGAGCTCTCTCCTCTTGGCTACCTCGATGACCGAGCGGATGGCATCTACAGTGCTGCGACCTCGACGGAAACCAAACTGTTTTTCCGAGAGTCCGCCCTCGCTTTCAGTGTATCTCTGAAGTCGGTTCTGAATCACCTTCTCCAGGACCTTACCCGCTGTATCCAGTAGACATATCGGCCGATACGCCGATGGGTCTCCTGGAGGCTTACCCGGTTTTGGCAGAAGGACGAGTTTCTGCCGTTTCCACGTGTCAGGGAACACCCGTTCCGTCACGTATCGTTGGAACGATGTCCGGAACAAATTGGGGAACTCCCTGATTGCGGCCTTCACTGCGACGTTCGGAATGCCGTCCGGTCCGGGGGTCTTCCTCGGTTGGCCTGCGGAGGGCCGATCTCGCGCTTGTGAAGAATGGCCTTCGCTCCGTTCTCTCTTCTTGGGTCCTTGCGTTCTGCATCCTGCACCTTGCCCTATGGCAATCGGTCCTCTGTCTACTGACGGGTGGCCTAGTGTTTTTACGCTTGGCCTTTCTCGTCATCGCAGCATTGCAAGCGCGAGCTAGAACCCTCGTCAACAAAGACGTTCTGGTCAAACTGTGTTGTCTTCCAGAGGCGTTTCTCTGTCCAAGACTCACGTCTACCTGTCCGCGTAGTTGAGCCTAGCCGATAGCGGATCGTGAAATGATCGCTATTCGTGTAGGCCTTGCTCACCATCCAATCGCATACCAACCCTGGGCTACCGAAGCTGACATCTATGGTTGACTCGCTCCCGTTCCAACACTGGTAGGTACTAGTGTTCCCTACGAGAATTTGACCTCTCGGGTTTGTAAGGTGGCTACCCCATTCATTGGCCCACGCGTTAAAGTCGCCATCGATTATTCGATTTCAGACAACTGGCATTAACCTCCCAGCGCAACTGAAATGTATTTTAAATAAGTTTGAAAGTAAAAAAAAGTTATTTTGTTGGTCGCCATACAATAAAGAATACTACTCATCATGATAATATATCTGGAATACGGCTTTATTTTGTTGTTGTTGTTGTCCTTAAATTTTTAACACACTTCCACTGAACTTTGTTCATTCTAGCTTTCAGTTATTGGCTCTACTGAAATATTTAGGTTTGGATAAACAATAACAGAGATTCTCCTTAAAGCAACAGTTCTTAGTTTAAAATTGAGACAACATCATTAGCCGCTAGCGTCGAAACAGAAATTTGACAGCAAACCAAGATCCAAAAGTCAGTCATATTTGATTCAGCTCACATTTCCCGAGGAACAGTACGAGTGAGGACCATCACGTGCCATTTGGCTTTTTTACTCGCACTTTTTTTTATTCGCACCAAAAAGCATATCTTCATCCCAAGGTTCTGGGTGAGAAGCACAGCCGGTGGAATTCACTTGAAATGCGAACACCTGGGACCTCTTATTTATGTCTTGGTTTTTTTCTTGCAGGGTGGACTTACCATTATTTGCATGAAATTTTCCAAATGAAATTCACTTACGCGTATCTTCGAGGGCAAAATATTTTCGAATCATACGTGAAAACGATTCGATTGTGTCGCAACATTCGTAAGAAGGAAAATATCGCTCCTTGAGTTTCCAGCTTGAGTTGTCAGCTAAGGATTTTGAACACGTTGACTTTCAACCAAAATTTGCTGGAGATAACGAAATATTGAAACATTTGGGTTGAAAAGCATTTTATTGCCGATTCCAATAAGGTTCACAGCCGGCATTCAAAGTGGTAAAGCGAACTCGAGTGAAACACAGACAAATCAAATGAAAAATTTAAAATTAATACTTTCAAGTAAATGTAAGTAAAAAAACCATCGCAACCATCGAAAAAAAACCACATTTTCCGATTGCTTGGAAGTATTGCTCAATCGATTTCTCCAGAAAACCACATCAATTCGTGAGTGGAATATTAAATTTCGCTTCCGTCTTGCCGGGGAAACAGACCAATGCGGAAAATTTATCGCTTTCGCCCGATAGCATCTCCCATACATCATCGATACCCCATTAGTTCGAGGGATGTGATGTTGTTATTTTTCCTCCACAAGTTGCAAAGGCAACATCAAACGGGTTTTCCGGGAAAATTTTCAACCCGGTCTCTTCGGCTTGTGAAAGTAAAGCATGCGAAAAAATCATGTCAGGGTGAACTAAACGAAATGCTGATTGATACTGATGAACTTTACTTTCCCTGGGGCATGATATTATTTGGAAAAAACTGAGCATCTCGGAACTATCTTTCCTCTTCGTGTTTTTTAAGATATCAACATTAAATTGTGTAAATATTCCGTAGACATAAATGAAACTTTTTTTTTCCAATCATTAAATTGATTTAACAGATGAGAGGAAATACTTATCAAAAACAGCAACTCAGCAGTAAAAACCGTTTCGAGGTAAGGGATTAGAAAAAAAAAACCCAACAACATTCTTAAAAAGGTTTGCTGCTAGAACGTGATTGGACCTTCGTCACGTTCCACCAAATAATTCAACCGCAATGTTGTTCCGGTGCAACGCAGAGAAGGATCAATCACGCATGGTTTGCAATTACAGAGTGAACCATTTTGTATTTTTTTTTTCCCTCTTCAAATTGTGTGGGTGGACAACATAATTTTTAAGGTTTTCGGTAGAATTGGAGTGGCGAGAAAAAAGAACCCTCTAGTTCAAATATTAAAATGAGAAAATTTGCGCCAACCTTTTGACTGAACAGAAGAAGGACCTTTTTCTATCTACACTGGAGTCGTTTTTAAGGCACAACTTCAACCGGTCGAATAATCTTGGAAAATTTAAAAAAGGTGAAGTGAAACCTAATTAAATTTAAATTTTGAAAGTTCGTCATCTATGTCACCTAACAAACGAAAAACAGTTAATTAAAAAAAATCAAAACTACAGCTTGAGACTTCTGCTGGTTTGAAATGATAGAAATATTTCAGAAAATAGTCAACAATAACAGTGGATTGAGACTTCTGCTGGCTGAAGAAATTGAAACTAGATTGAGACATCTGCTTGTCATTTACGGTTGCAAAAGATTGAAAAAATAAATAATAAATAAAAAAAACTTCTGCTATAGGAAAAATTGAGATAAATTTAAAATCACGGTGATAAACAGTTTCGGCAGATTGAAACTTCTGCTGATTTCATCAATGTCAGAAACAATGGAAATGGAATGAGACTTCTGCTTATGTTGGACGTAAGTGAAAACGTAAGCCGATTGAAATTGCTTTCAGTAACGAGAAATTTAAAAAGATTGAGACTTCTGCTATTGCTAAATAAAACCAGATTCACATTTCTGTCCGTGATCGATAGCTTTAGCAGATTGAGACTTCTGACATTTTCCTCCGAATAAAACATATCCCATCACAAGTCAAAGCAGGATAGAAACAGTCAGTCAGCAGGGATATTGTCGAATGATGTGTCGCTGTGTGAGAATGTAAAATTCCAGTTCCAGCAGGATGAAACTTCTGCTCATTTCATCAATATAAGAAACTATGGCAAAGGATTGAGACTTCTACTTATGTTTGACTTTTGCTAGATAAAACCAGATTAAGATTTTTATTCGTGATCGATAGCTTTAGCGGGTTGAGACTTCTGCTGTTGCAGAGGTTAAAAAAATCGAGACTTTTTTTTTCTGGAGAGAGAGAGAGACTTCCGCAGCTTTCAACAGTGTAAGCAGAAAAACGGTTCCTGCGAGTTGAGACTTCTGATGGAAGCTGCTGTTGAGTGAAAATTCAAAATGGATAGACTTCTTATCCGCAGTAAAATGGTCGTTTATAGAGGTGTGTACCCTTTTGAGTTGAAGCAACAATTGAGTTTGGAACTCTTTATCTGTTTTTGAGCTACAGATGATTGAGACTTCTGTTCCTCAGAAACGGCGATAGGAATAAAATATGTTTTCACTTATTTTGTAAAAAGCTAAAGATTGTGACTTCTGTAGATAATTAACAATTAAAATCTATTGAGATATCTTAAAATGGTTGACAGTAACATTCAATGAAGACTTGAGATGCTGGGTAAGTAAAACAATATTAGTTCACTTTTTTCACATCAGTTAAAGCGAATTGAGAATATTGATGAAGGAAGTTCACCCGAAGACCATCAGAAGTCTCAAAATTACAAAACTGATGTAAAGTCTCAATCTACTCTAGCTAACTTCAATAATGGCTAAAGACTTTTATAACAATAACAAAATCAAAATGGATTTGAATAACTCATAAAGATACAAATTTGCAGCAGATTGAGACTTCCGATGTTGCAAAATTGGAACCAGATTAGGACTTCTGTCACCGATTACTACACCCACAAATCAGACTTTACTCCAATAATGACCTTCCTTGGAGGTGGCATTGTTGGCACACAACTCTATGCCGGACTGACTCTAACAAGCTTTCTCATCGCTGTCATTTTCCTCCAAATAAAACATATCCTATCACAAGACAAAGCAGGATGGAATAGTCAGCCAGCAAAGATATTGTCGAATGATGTGTCGCTGTGTGAGTTTGTAAAATTTGAAAATCTCGTAGATAAACAGTTCCGGCAAATTTAAACATTCCATCAATGTCAGAAACCATGGAAAATGATTGAGACTTCTGCTTATGTTGGACACTTACAGTAGAATGACATCTCTGCCCATGTGAAAACGTAAGCCGATTGGAATTCCTTCCAGTAACGAAAAATTTCAATAGGTTGAGACTTCTGCTGTTGCTAGATAAAACCAGATTCAGATTTCTGTACGTGATCGATAGCTTTAGCGGATTGAGACTTCTGCTGTTGCAGAGGCTAAAGCAAATTGAGAGAAACTTCCGCAGCTTTCAACAGTGTAAGCAGAAAAACAGTACCTGCGAGTTGAGACTTCTGATAAAAGTTGCTGTTGAGTCGAAAGTCTAAATGGATAGACTTCTTATCCGCAGTAAAATTGTCGTTTATAGAGGTGTGGAAACCCTTTTGGGTTGAAGAAAAAATTGAGAACTCTTTATCTGTTTATGAGCTACAGATGATTGAGACTTCTGCTCCTCAGAAACGGCGATATTTAGGATTGAAATATCTTTCTACTGATTTTGAAAGAAGCGAAAGATTGTGACTTCTGCTGAGATTGCTTAAAATGTTAAATGGTAGGACTTAAAATGCTGAGTAAGTTAAACAATATTAGTCCACTTCTTTTGATCGTCACCCAGACAACCATTTGGTGCAACACAAATATACGTGTAAACATATCGTATGTTATGCAGCAAAACCAGTACATACGTATCATTTTGGAGGCCATATGGGTACATTAGCACACATACTCTTGATTTGGATAGTATTGAATTACGATTTTCACGATTTGTCATGCGAATCATTTACGACTACCCTGATTCTTTTTGGAATATACTATGAAAATTTACATCATCATCATATAGATGATTGAGGTTGTAGTCTTGTAGGTCTTCGCTCAATATGCGATTGGGAATATCTTTATCTACGACATTTTTCGTAACATTATTAAAAGTTTGACGACTTATTTGGTCGTCTTCTGCGACTTGAGTGCCGGGCTCTCATTTTCCGTCAGTAAAAATAAGATTATTTCGAAGAAACGCGTTCGTACAATCGTACAATTTGCTGATTGCTGAATTTTTTCAACGTTCCTCGTCACTACCTGGAATGTATAAATTCAAGGGGATTTGCTTCAAAGGCATTAAACCAACGGCAAATCGTATATTTCTATAACAAAAATCTATTAAATCGTAAAACACGTCATCGATGATCTAAAAATTGACCAACAGTTCAGAATTCCTACAAGGGAGTTCAAAGCAGCGTGAGTAATATGGAATTCGGCAGACCAGTTTCGAATTTTATCAACTTGTCTTGTGCTGCCAGCTAAAAAAATAAGCCTAAAATTTAAGCATATAGGTGTATAACAACAGTATCTTACAGTTTTCGGAAGTTTCCTGATTCCTATCGGAAATTTCCTGTGACTTTTTATTTTCATCGACAGGTACGATATTGGATACAGCATCGGCGTGGATTTTGGGTAGAAATGTTTCGCCGCCGCGATCAATGTGAACACTCTGGAAGAACTTCTCGGCTTTAAGTCTCCGACACTTTTCCGACATTTTATTTTTTTTTTCTATTTAAAATATAATCTCTGATTTTAGCTATCTTGTTTGATAGAAAAATGTACTTTCTGCTTAGATCTAACACCTGGTTGTTATGATAATATAAATCGTATTTCATGTTAAAAAATCTTAATTTCAAATGATTTAATGCATAGCACGACAAAATCTGTCAATCACGGCTGATCATCGTATATCGGTCGTTTCACGGATTTTTTTTCTAATTGTCGTACACAAAGGTCGAGTTCATATGTACATAAATACGAGTCTCTCTTCTTGTCGTAATTAAATCATACAATGCATTTAAATAAGATGAAGAATATGCATGGGCTGTACATTGTAGGGGCAGATATACGAAAATGAGTTTAAATAACATTCTATACGATATAATCAGTAAAATAAAATACGGCTTCTGGTTGACTGGGCAGCTAGAATAGATTGAGATTGAACATCAGTTATAGCGAATTGAAACTATTGGTGAAGAAAGTTCATCCGAAGACCATCGCAAGTCTCAATGTTCATAAATCATGTAAAGTTTCAATCTAGTCTAGCTGACTTAAGGTTGCCAGAATTTTTTCAGCATGAATCCGGGCCGGACAATCCGGGCAATTTAAAAAAAAAACTTGGCATAATCCGGGCTTTTCATTTCTAAATCGAGACCCTAAATGTTTCTAAATGTTAAAACCCAGAAATAATTCAACAAAAATAAAGATAGAAGAATTGAAAAAAATATGTTTTTCATCAAAATGCAAAAACAAATTTGAAATCGTATTTTAGTCTTCGAAAAATCATTTCATGATTATTTTTGCAAAATCTGCTCAAAACTTTGCGCATGTTTTGGTGGAAAAAAAAATTGCAACACAGTTGAATTTTTTCTGTTTGATTTGCCAAATAAAATGAAAAAATTCGGGCAAAATCCGGGCATTTTTAAATGAAATCCAGGCAACCGTTTCGGGCCGGACTCTTTTAAAATTTTGTATCAAATATCCGGGCAAACCCGGATAAAACCGGGCAATCTGGCAACCTTAAGCTAACTACAACGGCTAAAGATTTTTATAATAATATCAAATGAAAATTACAGCGGATGTAAACAATCCTGTCAGATACACAGTAGCCGCAGATTAAGACTTCCAATGTTGCAAAAGTGGAAACAGATTGAGACTTCTACTTCCGATTACTGGCTAAGCAGATTGAGACTTCTACTGATTTAAACCGGGCAAACTGATCTAAACTTCTGCTTATGATACACATTGACAGCGGCATGTAACAAACTTGGCAGGTGGATGTTTCTGAGGCTGGGGAAGGTTCCTATTATAGTTTGAGACCCCTCCCTCTTACTGGAAGGGGAAAGGAGTCTCTCGAAAGAAATGAGAAAAGTTTGCATAGCTCGAGAACTGATTAAGCCAATTAAACCAAATTTGACATGAGGAGGTTTTTGGGGAGGAGGAATATTTTTATGAATATTTGGTACTCCTCCCTCCTTTCAGTGAGGAGATAGGAAGGGGGAGAGTGTCTACCCTACAATTTTTTTACTAAACTTGAGAACTAATCAAGCTAATGGAACCAAATTTGGCATGATAGGGTATTGGAATACGAGGAATGTTTCTATGAATATTTCAGACCCCTCTCTTTTTCCAGTTGGGAATGTGGAAGAAAGGAGGGGGACTTCCATACCGTTTTCATTGCAAAGCTTGAGAACTATACGACCAAATTGAACCAAATTTTGCTTAGAAGGATATTTGGTTACGAGAAATGGTTCTATGAATATTTGATACATTTCCCTTCTTCCAGTGGAGAGATAGAAAGGGGGAGGGGTCTCCTTAACAGTTTTCAGCATAACCGGAAACTAATGAAGCAAATGGCACCATAATCGACATTAGAAGATATTGGAGTATGAGAAATGTTTCTATGATAATTTGAGAACCCTCTGTTCTTCCAGTGGAAAATTTTCTAGGGGGGAAGGTCTCTAATACAATTTTTTACACTATTCAGGAACTTATCCAGCCACTGGAACCAAATTTGAAATGGAAGGGCATTGGAGTACTAGGAAGGTTTCTATGAATATTTGGTACTACCGCTCCTTTCAATGGGCTGATAGGAAGAAAAGAGAGAGCGAGGGGGGGGCTGCTTTACAATTTTTCGCATAACTCAAGAACTAATCGAGCAAATGGAACAAAATTTGGCATGGGAGGCTTTTGGACACGACAAATGATTATATGCTTATTTGAGACTCCTTTCTCCTTCAATTGGAGACAAAGTTAGGAAAGAGGGGAGCTCCCATACAATTATGAAGCATAAATCAAGAACTTATCTAACAAATAGAACCAACAATTACATTAGAAATTATTTAGGTACGAGAAATGGTTTTACAACTATTTGAAACACCATCCGTCTCCCAGGAAGTACATAAGAAGTGGGGAGATGGCCTCAATACAATTTTATTGGTATAACTGGAGAAGTTATCAAGCAAATAAAATCAAATTTACAGACCCTTCTGCCTTGCAGTGTGAAAAGGGAGAAAGACGAAGGGGGTTCCATTTAAATCTGGCTGTATTGTAAGAACTTATGGAACTAATGGAACCTAATTTAATATGGGAGGATTTTTAATTGCGAAAAATAGGATCCCTACCATTTTCCGGCAGTTGTTAATGGGAAAGGCGGATGTCCATACAACTTTTTTGAAAAATCGAGTTTTGGAGGATGTAGCAAAGCACACCGAGTCAGCTAGTACTCAATAAATATTAAGATTTTTTTTAGGTTTTTAGCATTTACGGACTAGATGACGCAAAACCCGTAGCGTAGAGGATAGCCTTCAAGTCTTCTAAACCAGCGGGCATGAGATCGAATCCCGGTCACGGCATTCATAGTACACTTTCCATAGGTTGGTGGTTTTAGCATTTGTAAAATGCTAGCCATCATATCCTCGAAAGATGTACGCTTAGAGTTAAGTAAAAAGCAATCTCTTCGAGGAAACATCAAGTTTCATTAAGATCCTGTATGTTTTTGTGTTTACTATCGAGATAAGAGTTCGAACTGCCCATCCAAAATTGAGTTTTTTCAGACTAGAATTTCTTATAAGTTCGACGTTTGCCCTTGCCTTGATCGGTTCAGTAGTTTCCGAGTCTATAGGGAACAGACAGACAGACAAACATTCATTTTTATATATATACTAGCTGACCCGGTGTGCTTTGCTACACCTTTCAAAATCAAATGATACTTTCAAAAATTATTCAGATTTTTATTGATTTCTTGACATTATTTTAAATCAATTTATAACATAATTCATAAGCTATCGCTAAAAAAAGAGCTGCAGCTGGAGTTTCGAATTGTAACACAAAGTTAAATTTAATCTGTCTGGAGGGTCTCAAATTAATCGTACGCATACAATCTAACTTATAAAGTACGGTTGTTTTTGCTTGATATGTTCTGGTTTTAAGCTAAAAAAACTGGTAAGAGAGCCGCCTTCTCTGTCCTTTCCTTCACCCCCTGCTGAATGGAGGTCGTGATTTTTAATAATAATCACCATTTCATTCCCAAAAATTCTCCTATATCAAATATTGTTCCATTGGTTGATAAGTTTTTAAGCTTTACAACAAAATGTATATGGAGCCTCCTCCTTTCTTCCCCTCTCTATACTGTAAAGCGTAAGGGTCTATAACAAACGTAGAAACATATCTCGTAGCCAAGTACCTTTCCATGCCATATTTGGCTTCGTTAGCATAAATTGAGAACTTATGCTAAAAAATTGTATTGGACTCACCTCTCTCCTCCTATGTACTTACGATGGTGTGTCAGATAATCGTAGAATCATACCAAAATGATTTTCCACGTTTAAAATTTGTCCATTTCTCGGATTTTGTAAAAAATAAAGTTGAATGTAAGCCTCTTCTTCCCTTCCTATATTCCCAATTCTATCATCCTACTGCAAGAAAGGAATTGTTTCTCATGGAAAAATTATTTTTCGTACTCGAATGCTTTTTGATGCCAAAATTGGATGCATTTGCTAGATTAATTCTCGAGTTAGGCAAAAAAAATGTATGGAAGCCCCCCTTTCCCCCTTTATATCTTTCCGCTTAAAAAGATGGAGCCTAATTTATAATAGAAACATTTCTCGAATCCAAATACCCTCACATGCCAAATATGGTTCAATTTGATCGATCAACTCTCCAGTTATACTAAAAATTGTAAGGGAGACCTCTACTCCCCCTTTTCATCCACCTCTTTGAAGGAGTGAGGGATGCCAAATATTCATAGAAGCATTTCTCGTACCCAAATATCGTTCCATGCCAAAAATTTGGTTCCATTTTCTGTTGTAGTTCTTGAGATATGCAGTAATAACTGTATGAAACTTCCCTCCCTCTTTCTTTTCTCCCCGCTGGAAAAAAGGAAGGGGTCTCAAACAATCATAAGAATATGTCACGTTCCCTAATACCCGTCCATGTCAAATTTGGTTCCATTTGCTTAATTAGTTATTGAATTATGTAAAAATTATTAAAGAGTCTCCCCTTTATATCTCCCTACTGGAAAGAGAGAGGGGTCCCAGATAATCATAGAAATATTTTTCGTATCCAAATGCCCTCCCATGCCAAATTTGGTTCCATTTGCTTTATTAGTTTTTGAGTTATGTATAAAAATATGAAAGGGGCCCCTCCCCTTTTCTACTGGAAAAAGGGAGGGGTTTCAAATAATCATTAACATATTTTTCGTATCAAAATACCTTGCCATGCCAAATTTGGTTCCAATATCTTGATTAGTTTTCGAGTTGTATGAAAAATTGTAAGGTAGCCCCCCTCCTCCCTTCCTATCACCCCACTGAGAGGAGAGAGGGGTACCTTATATTTATAGAAATATTCCCCGTCCCCAAATACCACCCCACGCCAAATTAGATACTATTTGCTTGATTGGTTGTGTTGTCCCGAATCCTACTCCGCCGCCTCACGCCACAAGCAAACAGATTCGTGGGAAGTCATCAGGCCGGCTTCATGGAGGGACGGTCTACGACGGACCAGATATTCACATTACGGCAAATCCTCCAAAAATGCCGTGAACACCAAGTCCCTACGCATCATCTATTCATCGACTTCAAAGCCGCATACGACACGATCGACCGTAACGAGCTATGGAAAATCATGGACGAGAACGGCTTTTCCGGGAAGCTAATCAGACTGATCAAGGCGACGATGGATGGAACGCAGTGCTGTGTGCGGATTTCGGGTGAATTGTCGAGTTCATTCGAATCGCGCAGGGGGCTTCGACAAGGTGATGGTCTATCCTGCATGATGTTCAACGGGGCGCTAGAAGGTGTTATTCGACGAGCGGTGGGCGAAATGCGGGGCACGATTTTCAACAGATCCAGTCAATTTATCTGCTTTGCCGATGACATTGATATAGTCGGCAGATCATCTGCGGCGGTGGAGGAGATCTACCGCAAACTGAAACGCGAAGCAGGAAGGATTGGGTTGATGATTAATACGTCCAAGACGAAGTACATGCTGGCCTGCGGATCCGAGACCGACCGAACCCGCTTGTCCAGTAATAACAAGGTCATGATCGACGGCGACGAGCTGGAGATAGTCGAAGACTTTGTCTATCTCGGCTCACTGGTGATCGCAGACAATGACACCAGCCGTGAGATCCGGAGGCGAATTATCAGCGGAAGTCGTGCCTACTATGGACTCCACAAGCAACTGCGGTCGAGAAGACTTTGCCCTCGTACGAAGTGTAACCTGTATATGACGCTTATTAGACCGGTTGTTCTCTACGGGCACGAGACATGGATATTGCTCGAGGAGGACCTGCGTACACTCGGAGTATTCGAGCGACGAGTGTTAAGAACCATCTTTGGCGGCGTTCAGGAGAACGGAGTGTGGAGGCGAAGGATGAACCACGAGCTCGCGCGACTCTACGGCGAACCCAGTATCCAGAAGGTGGTGAAAGCTGGCCGGATACGCTGGGCTGGACATGTTGCGAGAATGCCGGACGACTGTCCTGCAAAACAGGTGTTCGCTACGAATCCGGTAGGAACAAGACGAGCGGGGGCGCAACGAGCGAGGTGGTTAGACCAAGTGGAGCGTGATCTGGCGAACGTAGGGTGCCCGAGAAATTGGAGAACGGTTGCTATGAACCGAGTGAATTTTAGAAATTATGTTCGTCAAGTTATGTCGTGAGACGGAATACTATGTAAATAAATAATAAAATTGCTTGATTGGTTCTCGAGTTATGCAAAATATAGTCTATTGTTTGGGAGGCCCCTCCCCCCCTTCTTGTTAGGGGGAGGGGTCTCAAACCATAATAAGAACCTTCCCCGGCCTCCAATATCCCCACCTGCCAAGTTTCACGCAAATCGGTTCAGTAGTTTCTGAGTCTATAGGGAACAGACAGACAGACAGACAGACAGACAGACAGAAATTCATTTTTATATATATAGATATAGATGTTCAGTACATGGTGCCGCCATGATGCCACGCTCCGGATTCCAAACTCGACAAATTGCTCAATTGCTTCTTTCCTACATTTCCTACATATATAGCATCAGAATGGTCACTCAAGTCACTCAACCAAATTACATATTGCAAAAAAAAACGTGCATGGCTTGGGAATTAAACCCCGACCTTCGTGCTCGGAATCGCTTGGAATCGAACACGCTACTTGGAATCGAACACGCTACCACGAGATCACGCCTAGATGTGGTTCTAACTGAAACTAAAACTCGAAGTGGTGATGTGATTTTGAAAGCACCTCAATGCACTTTTTGTGACTTAGGATATCCCGTTTGATTTGTATTGTACCCTTAATGTGACTTAAGTCGTACGTACAATTTAAGCACTTTTGCAACTTTCAAGTTCGTCAATGAGTACATTTAGTTCACTCATGGGAACTGGGCAAGATAAGTACCATTTTGAGCACTTTTGTGCCCTTTATGTAACTTAAGTCCATTACAACGTACAAATGAATCACTTTTGCAACTTTCAAGTTCATAAATGAGTACATGTTTTCCTTAACCTGAATTAATAGTTCATTGTTACCAATAGGCTACGTTTAAGTTAATAAATTACAAATTATAAATTACATATAGTTCACTCATGGGAATTGCGCAAAATAAGTCACATAAAACGTACTAATAATCACTTTTGCAACTTTCCAGTTCATTAATGAGTACATAAAGCTATCTCAAAGGAATTGGGCAGTTGATTCTCTTTGTCAGCCTATATGTAACTTTCAAAGCCTTCATTCAAGTAAATATGTGACTTTGGGTTACGTACGACAATTCGTCAACTTCCATTCTCCATTATATCTTCGTTCAAACTGATTTCTTTAACCAAATTTTGCATGTCGCATTTCAACATGTTCTCTTTCTCATTTCTACACTTTCACGGTCTAAGCTGTCTACTTTATTTCTCTCTTAATGTGCTAATGTGGAGTTGGATTCTCATCAAAGATCTTTTATGTATGTGTGTATGTATGGTTCCCCTATCGGATTGCTTCTCAGGCTTCCACGGCCGATGATTCGTCGAGGGAAGACATCCAACCTTCAGAGACCTACAATGGTTGGCAATCCACTCCGCTTGCAATTGCTCTTCAGATTAACCCCAGATGCATTCCCTCTGAAATATAGGTATACCTTATTATTTATTAAATGAAACACATCTTACCTGTCGGCAATTTGAGGGATTCGAACCCAAAAGTTTTTCTTGCCGATACCGGGAATCGAACCCAGTACGCCTGGGTTACCAGACTCGCGCCAGCCTATCCACTAGACCACATCAGCGCTATATTCTCATCAAAGATCTTTTATACTGATAAAAATCATCAAATAATTGGCTCTTCAATTTTACATTAATTTTCTTTACCATATTTATTTTCGTATCCTTTACTGTTGAAAGTGTTGAAGAAGATTGAGACTTCTTTGGATTTGCACAGAGTAAGCGGATTGAGAGCACTCGCTTACGAAGGACAGATACAGAAGGCTGAGTCATCTGTTTATGGTTAGTTTATTTAATTTTCTAATCCTTCAGCAGTGGATTGACATTTCCGATTGAGGTTGGCAATAACAAAAAAAAGCAGCCTCTACTGTAGGCCAGCCTAGATTCTTCTCGCCTCAATTGTATAAATGAAGGCGTTTTAAGTATCTATATTTCGTTAAAATTATGCAATCTACCAAACACCATCTCTGGATAAGATAAACAGTAACACTGGTTTAGACTTGATCTGGTTAGAAAGTGATAGTTAATTGCTTATGGTGAAATTTTAAAATGGATTGAAGCTACCGGTAGCGAAGAAAACTGTTTATGGGTTTAAGCACTGATGAAGTTTAAGTCATAATTTAATAAGTCTTCTGCAGGTTTGGAAAAGTATTGAAACGTGACGTGAATTGCGAAAACCCTCTAAAACAGTAACAGCAGATTGAGACTTCACACTCATTTGGCGCAACCCCTAATAGTGTAATTTTGATCCGTTATCGGATAAGACTGGGTAAACTCCTTTTTCGTGATCAGCTCTTGTGCCCTTTATAGGGTACATAGGCTTTTCTTTTGAAGTCGGGTCAAATTTACACATTATTTCGAACGCTTGCCCTCTCGATGGAGATGTGAGCAGTTACTTGTAGTAAGGAATATTGCCTGCGAGTGGGAAAAAATCTTCGGATTTCTTCCAGCAGTCAGTAAGCATTTTGCATTGAAAATCCAGGAGATCTAGAATGCATATTCTTAACTACCACCTAAACCTCATCGTTAGCCAGTTGTTGGAAAGGACTGTTAAGTAAGCAGTTGTTTTTATTTCAATTCAAATATTCAATTAATATGAAGATAACTTTAGCATCTTAACATTTTCAGACTACATGACGTGGTTGCTATCGAGACAAGAATTCGCAAATCTGACCGAAATCCAGGCTTTTTTATGAGAATTCAGATTCCGTCTGTAGACTTCTATACATTTTGTCACTAAGTGGAAAATGCTATCAACGCTGCTCCCCACTTTTCATCGCCAAGGCCAAGATTTTTACAACTGAGCTACTTTACTTCCACCGATTGCCCAAGGAGGGTCAGCAAAAGCATTTTTTTTCAAAAATTTTACGACTTTTTTCATGAAAAAGACTGAACTTGTGTCCCTAGAACAGTGTTCGGCAACCTTTTGAGTCGGAAGAGCCAAAAACTACAAATTTTCAAAATTTATGTATTTCAATAAAAATATATGAACAATCAATGAACATTAGTTTTACGAAAATAACTTTAAACCCATTAGAGTTCTAACTCTTGAATTTTTCTTTAAACCTTTAAATCCAGTTAAAGTTTAATTGTATACTTTGCATAACAAAGAAAAATGAAGATTTGAATATTTTTACAAAAGCAAAATAATTATAACTGCTTCGGCAATGAAAAGATTTTGCACTAACAAATTATAGAGAAACTAAAGCTTAGTTCTTTTAGAAATGGGACACTTTCATTTGCTAATAGCTCGTTAACTAGTTATTGGATATTGAAAATTTTGACAGCATTTTGTTTCCTGTAAAAAGTACTATTCGACCTATTTTTTTCAAAATTTAAAATTTACGCGTTTTTGAGATATGTACGATGCAAGAGAAAAAGAAAAAAATAATTTTGCACAGTTTCCTTGAAAATACGTCATTATCAAATTGATAGCTGACAAAACCGTTGATTATTCAAAGAATTACTGAGTTTTTGTGGTGGATAAGTATGCAAACACTCTCAATAATGTCCACAAAGTTTAAATCAAGCATTGGAGAGAAGCACATGATCGCCAACAACGGTTAAAGATCATCAAGGAAGTCAAGTCTCATACCAGCATTTTTAATTTTCAATAAACGAAAAACTAAGGGTAGATCGCTGAAATGTCCAAAACAATTTTCTTCTTTAAGCTGAAAGTGTTGCCGAGTGATGACTCATTGAAATCCAACATCAAACAACTATTTTTTGATAGTTCCAAAGCTCTTAAGCTTTAAAACCGGTACCGAAAAAAAAAACGTTCAAAAATGTGGTAAAAAATAATCAAATTTGTTCATTTCGAATTAACTGTATCCACCAAAATGCTTCCAGTTTCCAGTTTCCAGAGAAGTATTGGACCAAAAAGTCTCAGAAATTGAAGAAGGAGGGTGAAGCCACCTAAAATATAGATTTTACGAAGTATAAGTTGGAGAAACTGATCAATACCATGACTGAAAAAAGTGTGCGCTGGCTAATGGGAGATACCGAGAATAAAGTTGAAATTTCTTTAACAAAAAACGGTAAATATTTTTTTTCAAAATTTTTCATGAAAGATCATAACATTACCTTCTTTTTCTTCATAGAAAGTATTTCGTTCAAACGAATGGTTTTTTAGATACAGGCATTCGTAACTGTCCCATTTCTAAAAGAACTAAGCTTTAGACCTGGCATCTTCCAATTCTTTCTTTGAAAATCTGGGCAGGCTCCGGGTAAACCGGACAATGCAAATGAAGTATCAATATTCAGATTCATTAAAGTTGTCGTTTTCAATGCAAATAAATATGATAGGATTGAGGTGGTTTATCCAATATTTGTAAGTTTTTACGCGTCAAAGTTGTACATATTTTTCGAATTAGGATTTTGGAAACTTCAACTGACTAATTTTCATATAGGAAAGATACGTTATTGCAGTGCTTAAAATATAAAATTTGATGAGGTTGTTTGATAAGAAAACAGAGGCTGTCTAAGAACAACTTTTTTGTAAATGATAAACAATGATTTTGCTGTGTTTTTGTTGGATTAGCTCAAATATATACACACGTTTTGGGAATAAATAGTTTGATTTATTTTCTGTTGTTTTAGAACAACAGTTATTTTTGAATTTGCGTTTAATGATAAATGGAATCTTGATTTCAAAGCTGAGGCTTAGAAAAAAAATATTTTGCCATTTGGTCCTTTCCGCTTATTCCTGCAGCGAATGCAATTTATAAATTCTGTTTTCACCTATAAAATTCCGTGTGCCAGGTCACACGAATCGAATATCGCTTGAGCACCATTTTAAAAATATTTTATTTAAAATGTATATAAAATTAGCACAGTGAACTAAAGAACCGCAACTTTAAATCAAAAGAGCCGCATGCGGCTCGCGAGCCGCAGGTTGCCGACCTACGCCCTAAAAGGATCCTTGTGCCGGATTCGTGCACAACTCAGCATTTTGGTTAACTTTGATTCACAGCTTCCGCAGACTTGGAGCTTGGCGAATTCCACAAAATCGACCATTGTTATTGTAAAAATCTGTTTTTTTTTTTCGTTTTTTTTAGCTTTAGGGTCAACAGCCTGCCAAATTCACAGGTAACCTCAGGTGATATCCTAAAAGATCATTCCATGCAATCCATCTTGTAGGAAAAATTCTGAGCTCTACGATGTGTTTCCGGAGATGACCTTAAAAATGGTGCTGGTAGGGTCTAGATTACGGTTGCCAAATTTCTCGGTTTTATCCGGGTTTACCCGGATATTTAAAACAAAATTTGACAAAAGTCCAGTTCGGCCTGGTTGCCCGGATTTAGTTTGGGTGTATTCATTCACTTTATTTGCCAAAAAAAAACTGTGTTGTAAAAATTGTCCAAAACGAAAACTTTTAGCAAGTTTTATAAAAATAATCATGAAATTTTTGTTAAGCCTAACATACGATTTAAAAACTGTTGATGATTTTTTTTCGGATGTTGCCCGGATTTTTGGTCGACAGTATTGAAATCAAATGCCCAGATTTTGCCAGGTTTTTAGATAAAATAGCCCGGATACGTGTTGGAAAAGTTCTTGCAACCTTAGTCTAGAACGATATTTACAGAAAAAGTGCACACGAGCATTGCAGGAGGCATGCCCGATCAGGAGGGAAAAACAAAATTATATCAAAATGAGATATTTTGATACTTATTTTTTTCTATCTAAATGAGTTATAATTCAGTACTCGTAGGATGTTAAAATATCTCAAATTATATCAAAAAATCTATACGATCATAGCTAAATTATATCAGTTTTTGATATGCTCCTATCAAGATTATATCTCGTTCAGATAGCATAGTTTGATATTGGACAGAACAAATTATATCAAAATTATAACTTATCAAGATATGAGTGCTTCGAAAAAAATTTCTAGTGGAAGGTCAATAAACCACATTATTTGATAAAACCATGCCCCATTTTTGGTTTCCCTAGAATTTGATTCAATTTTATAAATCTGTTGAGCGAAAATCGTTAATGTAAGGTTTGAGCCGTTGACTTCGATGTCCGTGTTTCAGAAAAAGTTGTACGTATATCAAAATAAGATATAATCATTTTATTTTAGGACAATCCAAAAAAATCTTGATCATTGAATATGAGCTCAACCCCACTCAGGTTTGTCAATCAGAATAAGATATAATTCAGATTAGAGAAACTTAAAATCGAAAATTTGGAGTACTTAATTATAACTGAATCAGATGTAAATATCTTGGTGAGATACGTTTGAGTTATTATTTTGATATGCTCTCCTGATCGGGTGTGCAACTGACTGAAGGAATGTGTTGAGATCGTGGGAGAGAATTTCGATCAAATCTTGTATATTTTTTCATTTGATGTTGTTGCCCAGGTTTCATAGAATGTTGCTTGTTATTCAGGTTTTTCGATTTGATTAATTACTCTTCAGGTTTACAATTTTGAGAAGTTTTTAAAAAATCCTTCCGGAACTTAATTGTCACCCTCTATGTGAAATTTGAAAGACCCTATCTTTGGAGTCTCTCAAAAATATTTCAGTTTCTTTTCTTTTCCATATCAATAAAATCGCTCTCGCTATAATAAACATGTTGCATCCTAAAATCCGCATTCGTGCCCGGAATTCGCTTCTAGTTTTACGACTAAAACACCAAATCCTTTTATCAGAACAACCCACAACGCCCGCACCCACACGAATCTACGTGTATTGTGCTCAAGTAGCTAGAACTTAATTAAACGCTACAACTGCTACTTACCGGATGTGCTCAGGCCGGGGCTGGCGGTGAATTTAGCGACGTCGACGATTTTCACGGCAAACTGCTGGTTCGACTCCCGGTGGATGCAGCGGCGGACAATCGAGAAGGGTCCCCTGCGAAAGAACGAGAGAGAAAAAGAAACCGGTAAGTATCTCAATTAGCTGCAAATGTTGGGGATTGGCTCGTTGGATCCGTTGGTTTTCTTCCGTTACAGCGCTTTGGAGATCTACACGGAATCGAGGATTTACCGGCAGTAACGCTGCTATTCAAGTGCCAAGTAATTGCTGAGATATCATTAAAGTTTAACTAGTCTATACTGATGCTGGTAACGGTGCATTTTGCTGCATCAGGAATGGTACAATTAGAAATTAAATCCTTATAAATTAAGTCCCTCTCTGCATTCTCTGTCTTGAAACATGATTACAAAATTAACCTTGACGTCTTCTGTTCTGTAAATGAAGGGTGTTGCGATGAAAAGTGGTCGGTCAAGAAAGCGTACAAGTTTAAAATTAAAACATTTTCTATTAGAAGACCCTCTCGTGGCCAGTTGGGATGGTTTATGTCCTTGAACATCCCAGAAACTACGGTTTTGTACAAAGTTGTTCAGCGGAAAATTTCCTTTAGAGAAATTTTAAATTGGCACAAAAACTATAAGCAGGCTTGGTTCCACAGCAAAAATAAAAATAATGTTGATTTTTCAGTACAAAATATTCAATTTTTCCATACAAACTTTTAAGTTCAAATTTACTCATGTAAACGTTTCTTAAAAATTCTGCTAAAAATCATGGATGTGTTTTGGACCAAAACGAAGCTTTTTAGACCCCAGGGTTTGAGCAATTCAAAAATTACCCAAAATCGACTCAGTCTAATGTATATCCCGCATGTGATCTTTCCCACTATTGATCTCTCTTGTCGATTCCAGGTCCAGGTCGAGGATTTTCTCATTTGAAGCCCACTCGGGAGCAAAAACATTTCAAAATTTACAAAAAAGGCGGACTTTCTATCATATCCGATTTAAACTGACTTCAGACGACATTTTGTACGATCTTTTTACTACTCAGTTGGAATTGCAATTTGCAACACTATTGTAGGCGACTTAAGTTATCATTTCCGATACGATTTTTTGGAGTTTTTAATAGTTTAACGAACCGCAGTAAACTTATCATAGTATAGGAAGAGTGAAACATGATAAATCTCACTCGCTCCAAGTCAAAATTATTTATTAGCTTACCAAAAGATCACATGCCAAATTTCAGGAAGATCTGACCATAGGGAGGGTTTCCTGAGGCTCAAACGTGAATAAAATTTTAAGGTATTTTGCCCGGAATGAACGAAAAATACTGGTTTTTCATCAATAACTTTTTTCATCACTAGCTGATTGTTTTTTATAGTTAATTTTCTTAAAGCCTAAGTTGAGACAAATATTTCACTCGAAGACTAAAAATCGATTGGAGTTGAAACAGAAAAGTTATTGCGGTTCAAATATTGTATTTTGGTCGAAAATTGTCGTATAAAACGCAATGCGTAAAAAGTACTCATTGCGTGTTGGACAAAATTTGCGGCTTTTGAACCGCAATAACTATTCTGTTTCAAATCCAATCGAGTTACAGTCTTCGGATGAAATATTTGTCTTAACTTAGGCTTTAAGAAAATCAACCATAAAAAACAATCAGTTTGTGATGAAAAAAGTTATTGATGAAAAACTAGTATTTTTCGTTCCTCCCGGGCAAAATACCTTAAAATTTTATTCACGTTTGAGACTCAAGCAACCCCTCCCTATGGTCAGATCTTCCTGAAATTTGGCATGTGATCTTTTGGTAAGCTAATAAATAATTTTGCTTGGAGCGAGTGAGATTTATCATGTTTCACTCTTCCTATACTATGATAAGTTTACTGCGGTTCGTTAAACTATTAAAAACTCCAAAAATTTCAGTTATGGTAAAGTAGCCATAACTTCTTCAATTTAAAGCCGATTTTGATAAACAACCACTTGAAATATTTGTTTTAAATTGACATTTAAGCGCAAAAGAAAATCAGATTTTTTACATTCTACCATCGAGTCTAACACTTTAGTTGAAACAAAATTTTCTCTAAAAAATGCTTTTTTTATAATTTTTTCTCTCATAAAGTCTGTAATATCAACAATACTGTTGTTCAAACGCAAAAACAGTGTTCAGATGATCGATAGAAAACTTATTCACCTTCAATATGCAAAAGAGGGATTTTAAATTACTGTTATGCCGTCCGAGATATTTGCATCGAAGTACAAGAACTTTTTTTATTTTTCCAAAATTTCATATTTGGAGCATAACTCAAAAACGGTTCTACTGAGATTTTTTTGAATTTCATTTTCGGATTCAGCGCCCGATTTTACATTAATAATGTTGGTCAGTCAATCAAGTTCACGATTTTTTTTAAATTTTGTAAACTAGTGTAATTTATTAATATTCAATATCTCAATGATAGACAATTTACCATGCCCGTAGACAGCTTGTTCCTTGTGCCATAAGTCAGTTGGACATCCGCCCCGTGAAGTCCCACCAAAGCATGCGTCCACGAAGCTGGAAACAAACACATACCCCAACTTAAATTGGATAAATTTTCTGGTAAATCAATACACTTTCCTCTTTGGGTTCCGAAAGATGTCCAGTGAGGTCTACTTTTCGTCTTCCGACGCCGAATGCTCTTGAGTTGCCGCAGTTTTTACAGTATAAAATCACGTAAGCTGATGGACAACAAGTCATTTTCCAATAAGAATTTTCTACCGCAAGCTTGAGAAAAATGCAAAAAATGGATTTGAATCCATCCACTTCAACTTTACGTGAAATTCGTGTGTCTATCATATGTAAGTCATGTAATTACTACAAGGCTCACGTAGAATCGATGTGATGCCACAAAAGCTTAGTTTACTTGAAAAATCCCGTATATTAAATTTCTCCATTATTTTGCGTGTAGGAGCTCGAATGAAGGCTGTTTGAGCCACCGTACGCATCGCAAAATAGAGTTCTGGCTGTTTTTCCCTCGATTTCCTTAATGTTTTCAAATTTTTCTGAAAACGCATGTTTGGAATTGAAAATTTTAAACCAAATGAGACTTATCTCTTGTGATTTTTTCCAAGAAATCTAATGCAGGCTGAATCAAAGCAATCGAAAGATTCCTTTGATTTAGTAGAATTATTCAACCAAGTAGGCTCACAACACATGATAGAGTAATGAAGGCTATTTGAGCCACCGCACGCATTTCAAAATGGAGTATTTCTACCCTTATTTCCCGTACATTTCATAGTTATCCAGCTGATCCCGTACGAACTTCGTTTCGCAAGCAATTATAAAAACGTAATAAAATAAGATTATGTTTTTCAAACAAAGTATGATATTCCTTACACTGAATAAACAATAACTTTTCAGTAAGAGCATTCTTATTTAAAAGATAGAAAACCATCACAACCACAACGTTTCTGTTTCTTTCCAAAACCTGTTCTTCAATTCGTAGGTTTACCATTTAATTTCCACAAAAATGTCGCGAAAACTGATGCTGGTTCATGAGAATGACACTTTTTGGTACATGACTATCCGAAATTGTATACCCACAATTCTCAATAAAGAACTGTGAACAAATTTTTCTTATTAATCCCATGCATTGACTTCTAAATCATAATTCCACAATACGGATCGATTCGTCTTACCTCAAAAAACCCCGTGTGCTTATTTTTACATCCATTTACTTGCCCGTCTCTTGAAATACTGATGCGAAATTTTTAATCCCAATCCGATGCATAATAACGTCAATATCTTAAAACCATAAACGGCAAATTGGACAACCCCTTTTGCAGACCTTTCACACCAAATTTGATACCTGAAATCAATTGCACGTCGCTTAAACTTCCTGGGTGACAATTTTTATATAAATAGTAAATAATATTTTCTAAATCACAAAAACAGTGATATGGTAATATGGACGACCCCTTTTAACGACTCGATATAAAAAATTTGATACCTGAATAAGGCTGCCCGTCTTTTAAAACCCATATACGTGAATTTTCATTGAAATGCATGAAAAATAACGTCAGAATCACAAAAGCAGTGAATATTTAATATGGACGACCCCTTTTGCCGACTCTTTACACAAAATCTGATACCTGGAATTGAATGTCCATCCTCCAAAACACTCATGTGCAAAATTGATACCTAAAATCGATTATCCGTCCCTGAAAACTTCCGTGTGCCAATTTTCATCAAAATCCAATTTATTATAACGTCATTTTCGCAAAAACAGATATTATGGACGATCCCTGCTCCGAAGTTTTATAATTGGAATCAATTGTTCGATTCTAAAAATTCCCGTGTGCAAATTCCTCGTCTTAATCCAGTGTATAATAACGTCAATATCGCAAAAAAGAAAACAATGAACAGTGATGAGGTAATATGGACGACCCCTTTTGCAGACCCCTTACACCAAATTTGATACCTGAAATCGATTATCCGTCCCTGAAAACTTCCCTGTGCCAATTTTCATCCATATCCATTGTATAATAACGCCAATATCTCAAATACAGTGATTAGATAATATGGACGACCCCCTTTTCCGAACCCTGGCTCAAAATTGGATAATTGGAATCAATTGTTTGTTCCTAAAAACTCTCGTGTGCCAATTTCCATCCCAATCCAGTGTATAATAACGTCAATATAGCTAAAACAGTGATTAGGTAATATGGACGACCCCTTTTACCGACCCCTGCCTCTAAATTTTTTGATTGGAATCGATTGCTGGTCTCTAATAACTCCCGTGTGCCAATTTTCATCTCAATCCAATGTAATGTCAATATCACACAAACAGTGAATAACTAATATGAACGACCCCTTTTGCCGAGCCCTTACACAAAATCTGAAAACTGAAATCAAATGTCCATCTTTCAAAATACTCATGTTGAGAATTTTATCTCAATCCAATGTAAAATATCGTCAATATCACTAAAACAGTATATGTGTTGAATAGACGACCCCTTTTGCCGGACCCTTACACAAAATTTGATACCTTAAATCCATTGCCCGTTCTTCAAATCTCCCATGTGCCAATTTGCATCTCAATCCAATGTATAATAATGTCAATATTGCTAAAACAACATTGGTGTTGTAAAGGGGTCATCCGAAAATCTAATAACATTTTTCATCATTCCTGGTCTTAATGAGCACCCATGCCAAACTTCAACTCTCTAGCTCTTAAGGCGGCCGAGCCTATTGAAAAAAAAAACATACAAACGAACAAACAAACGAAAATAACTTTTTATATTTATATAGATTCAGAAAAGCATGTTCGGATTTTAAAACAAATAAAACTTACCTCGTGTAATTACTTTCCGAGGAGTCGAATGAAGGCTGTTTGAGCCACCGTACGCATCGGAAACTGGAGTTATGGCTGATTTTACCCTTAATTCTTCTACATTTTTCAAATAGTTAAGCCACGACTTAATTTTCCGAAGCGTGCGGTTGCTCAAATAGCCTTCATTCGATCCTCGAAAAAAAAAAACACACAAGATAAGTCTCATTGGGTATTGAAGTTTCACGTCCAAACATGAATGTTTCTGAAATATTTGAAAAAAGAGGGGAATCAAAAGTAAAACAGCCATAACTCAATTAGTTCTCATTTGTTCCAAAATTTTCCTATGCGATCAATTGAAAAATGTAGGGGAATTGGGAGTAAAACAGTCATAGCTCCATTTTACAAACAGCCATTTTTAAACAGCCTTCATTTGATTCCTCGAAAAAAAAAACACATCTGATGAGTCTATTTTTATTCGAAATTTTGTAGTCCAAATCAGAGTTTTTCAGGATTTTTTTACAAAATTTTGGGGAATTAGAGGTTAAAAAGGCACTATAGCATGGATCCAAAAAAAACGGGGTTTTCGTGCATAGCTGCAAATACCTTGCCAGATCAAACACTTTCTTGCTTACTTATCGGCAAACACGAACTTGCCGGGGACATCACCCCGATCAGTGGCTTTATAAAGTTTTTAGCCAGGAAGCTGCCCAAAATGCATCTTCACGTCCGTTTCGTCATCCATGAGGATGCACCCGTCGTACTTCGTTGGAATCTTGTTGTATAACTTCCGGGCATTTCCTTTGGCTACTACATTCTACTTCAATGTCCGGTTTGGTTACTCACTGGCCCGAGAAGATCGTGTTCCTTCGCGCAGACGAATCCTTCTGACGGTGCATCGGTCGGCATTAAATTTCTTGGCGATGCCATAGTCCGACTGCCCAGGGTTTGCCTTGATCGTTCTCAACACTTTCGAATGTAGTTTTTGATCCTTAGTTCCACTATAAGACAAGTTATAAACCTGCCGACCGATAGTATGAATCTCACGGAAACGTCTGAGAATGCTGCACACGGTCGATTCGACTATTTCTAACAATTTCGCGATTTTTGAACCCGACCACGTCGGGTTTTTGACGTGGGTGTCCAAAATAAATTTTCCTTCTCACGTATAACTATTTCGAAACAAAACGATACGTAATGAAATTTTCAGCACTGAGAGGAAACATTCCAAAACAAAGTACTGTCAAAACATTCCAAATCTGACAACTAGGCGCGCTATGATATAATTATGCGATTATGCGCCTGGATCAGAAGCTACTTAACTGATCGTCGTCTTGCTGTAAAAATTGGATCTTCTGAATCTCCAGATTTCATTCCGACTTCAGGGGTACCACAAGGAAGTAATTTGGGTCCTTTATTGTTCACCCTGTTCTGTAATGATATTAACATGTTGCTTGTTGGATGCGGAGTACTCATGTATGCGGACGATTTGAAAATTTTGTTTGGTCGTTAACAGCTTGGCAGATTGTCAGATATTACAGCGATTCCTCGATAAGGTTGTAAATTGGTGTGCTGTTAACCTACTGGCCTTAAGCGTCTCTAAGTGCTGTATCATAACATTTAGACGCAAGAAACTTCCATTTTTAAACGACTACAATATCCAGGGCGAATTTCTACATCGTGTTGATCAAATAAAGGACCTTGGCGTTGTTTTGGATAGTCATATGACATTTAAGCGGCACTTGAAAAGGCTAACCGAATGCTGGGATTTGTCATACGTCCGAGTAATGAATTTACAGATCCTGTTTGCCTACGAGCTCCGTATTGCTGCCTGGTCCGTTTAATACTAGAATCAGCAAATCTTGTGTGATGGCCATTTGAAGCTACATGGGAAGCGCGTTTTGAAGCGGTTCAACGGAAGTTCGTTCGTTATGCTCTACGTGATCTACCGTGGGATAATCCTCGAAACCTGCCACCTTATGCACAACGTTGCGCTCTGCTTGGCCTTCACACGCTGTCGGATCGCCATTCCATCGGTCAATCACTATTCGTGACGAAAATTCTCAGAAACGAAATCGACTGTTCTTGGATACTCTCCCGCTGTAATATTTATGCGCCAGAAAGAGCTCTGCGAAACCGTGACTGGCTTTCACTGGAAACGAGAAATACACGCTATGGCAGCAACGCAAAAATTAGCTTCTCGTGCGGCGTCTCAAACTATGTCCAAGTGATTTTTCGGACGTTTCCACTAAAGAAAAGTACATTTTCATAGATTTGATTCATATAAATAGTAGCGAAGATAATGATTTTCTTCTCGGTATACACACTTTATTTCCCCTTTGTGTATAGATAAACTCTTTTAAAACAAAAATCATTTCCAAAAGCTTAAGAGTGAAAAAGTTTAACAAAAGCAACAATCGGAACGAAAGTGTGGCTTTAATATTAAAGTTATCCTGAACAGTGAACTTGCACAAAGCGTGTGCAGTCACGGGAGAACAATTTCCACTTCGTTCCAAAACTGACTTCATTAGCCCCGCCAAGTGCAAAATGTGCTGCACCATATCGCATGGTCCCATAAAAGACAAACATTCACACACAGGATACAGACACACACAAACACACTCTACATATGTAGGGACGAAAGTGAGAACGTTCCAATTTGCGTCACTAAATAATTCAAAGCAATCCGACAGATCCGGGAGGGTGAGCGGGAAGTAAAAGAGAAATGCAACGAACCGGTTTAGAGTTACTTTCGGCTGCCAACAATGAAAGCCGAAAAGCTCTTGCGCCATTCATCCTGGGCCCTTGCATCCGGTTTGGCACCCGTTTAGAATAAGTTACCAAAAAAAAAATAAACCCCTACCCCATCACATCAGTTTACATGACGCGCACTGTTATATCGCTTTTTTACACTGGAAATTAAACACAAGTGCTGTGACTTTTGAAGTTGCTTTGACGGACTGGAAAAAGAGTAAAGGCACCTGCTCTGAGTCGGTTGCCAGTTGTCAAGGCATATATTTTGGCTGCGGATCTGCAAACTCGCCATGCCGCCTCCAATTTAAAATAACACGTTTTCCGATTTCTCGGTGCATCCACCCTAGTTGAATTCCACCCATCTAAAATTCATTTTCCCTATACGTACACGCAGACATCTATATGCTTCAGCATCCATCGACTGTTACTTCGGAAGTAGTTTTTGGAACTGGAAAAAAATCCAAACACAATTTAGTTGCAGGGCCAACCATTTTCCGGTCCAGTAAGTTCTCCAGCAAGAAATGCCAAGAAACGCAATGCACCGGTACCGCGTATGACTTGGCGCTTCCAGAAATAAAAAAGAAAACATGCAGCAGGATCGGTTTATTGATTTTGAGCAAAAAAAACACTACCAACAAGTGAAGCTAATCGAAGGGAAATGATTGATGCCTTGGATTTTTTTCAAAAAGCTCAAACGAACTTCACTAAGCGACGTTTTTGTTTCTGACACCTAGAATGTCGACATTTCCCATTACACTTTTCCTACGTGGTTATTTTATCAATGATGGCGAAACTCAACATGTTCTGATTAAATAAAATAAAAAATTAAACCTTCCAGTTCTCTGTACTCGACATTTGTCTTTTAATGGATGTCCTTCAGAAGCACTGTACTACCATTTTTGCAGTTCTCTAAACTCGCCATCACCAGGCTGTACTCTCAGTCTTTTACAATTAAACCTGCCTTCTCAACATTTTTTTTCTTGCGGTTTTCCCAAAACTCATTCACTTAGCTATTCTTTCAATTGGAATCATTTTTCTGTTAAAACTGTCCCTTTAGAACGATGTGATTTTTGGTGGTTCTCCCAACTCGCAACTAAAAGGCTGTCCTCTCAACTCACCTTTTTCTGACACAAGTGGCTGATCTAATTTATGGTCCTCCCGACTAGCATTTATCCACTAAACTGTCTTCTCAACCAAGGTTGCTGAAAAAAAATCTTTGTTTTGGCGAAAAAATTTCTGACTTTCTGTGACTTTACCCAAAAATTCTGTGACGGTTTTCTGTGACGCTTTTCCCATTAACTTAATTCAAAAGTCAAGCCAAATTGCGTCATTTTTTACATTTTACTTAAGAAAAATCAATTATTATTACCAATTTTATCATATTTTTTTCAATTCAAAGATAAATATCCAAAATTTATATTGAAATAAAAAATTGAATTTCGAAAAAAAAAACTTACAAAATTTTAAAACTCTTTGAAATCTGTGAATATTTCTTAAAATTCGGTGTTCTGTGATAAAATTTGGCTCAAAATTCTGTGAAATTAAAGATTTTTCTGTGATTTCGGCAACCTTGCTCTCAACTCGCTTTTTGTCTGTAACTACTGTCCTATGAACACACTTTTTATACTTTTGCGATCCTCCCAACTCGCAATTATGAGGCTATCCTTTTAATCGCTTTATTTTTCATAACATGCATCCTACAGCTGTGGTCCTCCCAACTCACAATTACAAGGCTCTCAATAAGCTGGTTTTATTTGCGGTCTTCCAACTCGCATTAACTACGCTGTACTCTCAATTTGCTTTTTTATACATATTTCCTCTCGATAAGCTGTCTTTTTTCCTTGGTGGTCCTCCCAACTCGCATTTATAAGGCTGTCCTCTTAACTTGCCTTTTTTGCTTCATGTAACCACTGTCTTCTCATCACGCTGTTTTTTTTTTTGTTTTGCGGTGTTTTTAGCTCGCAATTAAGAGGCTTTTCTCTCAACTCGACTTTCTCCATGTGATCACTGTCTTATTAACACCCTGTTTTTCTTATCAGCGGTACTCTCAACTCGCAATGTTGATGCTTTCCTCTCAACTCGCCTTTTTGTTTTTTACAGATGTCCTCTGTTCTCATGTGCAGTCCTCCCAACAAACAATTTCAAGGCACTTAATACTTTATTCTTATTGGCATTCCTTACAGTGTACATCATATATTCTCTCCTCTCAAGTTTTCATTTTTCTAAAGACAGCTATCCTCTCAACACGCTGTCGTTTTTGCAGTCCGATCAACTCAAAACATTTCTAATACTGCTCTCCTCTCAACAAGCTGTTCTTCTTCCAACAAGCGTTAGCAACGCTGTCCTCTCAACTCGCATTTTTTCTTATACGTCCTCTCAATACGCTCTTTTTATGGTGGTCCTCTTAACTCACAAATCGAAGTTTTTCCTCTCAGCAAGCCTTTTTCTTATACAAGCGGCTGTTCTTATTTGTGGTCCCCCCAACTGGCATTCCATAGTCTGTCCCCTCAACTCGACCTTCTCCATGTAACCACCGTCCTCTCAAAAAGATGGTTTTTTTCTAATTTGCGGTCCTCAAAACTCGTAATTATTAGGCTTTCCTCTCAACTTGCCCTTTTCTCTTATGCAGATTGTTCTCTCAACAAGCTGTTCCCATGTGCAGTCCTCCCAACTCACAATTACAAGGCTCTCATACTCTGTTCTTATTTGCGCTCCTCATAACTTGTACCGTCTAAGCTGTCGTTTCAAGCTTTCATTTTTCCTGAGACAGCTGTCCTCTCAACACGCTGTCTTTTTTGCGGTCTGATCAAATTGAATTTTTCCTAATACAGCTCTCCTCTTAACGAGCTGTTCTTATTTTCGGTTCTCCCAACAAGCGTTAATGACGCTGTCCTCTAAATTCGCTTTTTTTTTCTTATACAGATGTCCTCTCCATAAGCTTTCTTTTTTATTGCGGTCTTCTTAACTCGTAATTAGAAGTCTGTCCTCCCAGCAGGTCTTTTTTTCTTATACAGGTGGCTGATCTAATTTGTGGTCCTCCCAACTCGCATCCACTAGGCTTTCTTCTCAACTTGCCCTTTTCCCTGTAACAACTGTCCTCTCAGCATGCTATTTTTTGTTTTGCGGTCCTCTCAGCTCGCAATTATGAATCTTTCCTCTCAACTCGCCTTTTTCTCTTATGCAGATGTCCTCTTAACAAGCTGTTCACATGTGCAGTCCTCCCAGCTCACAATTATAAGGCTCTCAATACTCAGTTCTTATTTACGCTCCTCACACCATCATCTGAGCTTTCGTCTCAAGTTTTCATTTTTCCTGAGACACCTGTCCTCTCAACACGCTGTCTTTTTGCGGTCCGAACAACTCGAATTTTCCTAATACAGCTCTTCTCTCAACGAGCTCTTCTAATTTGTGGTCCTCCCAACTAGCATTTATAGGCTGTTCTCTCAATTAGCCTTTTTCCCTGAAACAACTGTCACTTTACACGCTATTTTTGGCTTTGCGGTTCTCTCAACTCGTAATTATGAGGCTTTCCTCTCAACTCCTCTCAACTTCTCTCACCAAGCTATTCTCATCTGCAGTCTCTCCCAACTCACAATTGTAAGGCTCTCAATACTCTGTTTTTATTTCCGCTCCTCACTTAGTTATCCACTCAACTTTTCTTTTTTCCTGGGACACCTGTCCTCTCAACATGCTGTCTTTTTTACGGTACTATCAACTCAAAAAAAAACTTATACAGCTCTCCTCTTGCAAGCTGTTCTTATTTGCACCTCCCAACTCGCATAAACTACGCTGTCATCCCAACTCGAAATTACTAGAGTGTCCTCTCGATGCACCTTTCAAAATTTATTTAAATTTTCTTTTCCTATTATATCACTCACAGCGTTTAATACCATCACCACTGTTCTGTTTTAGAACATTTTGTTTTGTTTCTACCTATGGTGGGTGATCTCTGTGCAAGTTTCTTTGCAATTAAATATGTACCCACATAAGAATAATTCTGCTTAACTGCTAACTCCTCTATAATATCCCGAGCAGACTTTGATGCCCGAATTGATAGCAAACTGAGATCATAATTAGGTGTCAAAAGCAAAATGATAGCATTTTTTGCTGTAAAATTTTGTACGAGAGCAAAATTAGGCATAATTAAGGTTTCATATAATTTTATTTGACAGCAAATCGAGACCACATTTAGGTATCAACAGCAAACAATGAGCACAATTTGGTGTAGACTTTTATACGATAGCAAAATTAGGCATAATTAAGCTATTCATATATTTTCATGAATAAAAACCTGAGACCAAAATTACAGCATAATTTGCTGTACAACTAACATAATTGAGGAACACTTAATTTTGAAAAAAAAAAAAATCAAAGTATCTTTCATTTTGAAAGAAAAGCAGTGACATCACAATGTTTTGATGTTTATACCAACGTATTTTTACAAACTTATGGTCAACTTTAAATTTAAGAGTTCTTACGTCCTCACCTAATCACAATTTTTTTAAATGTATCCCGAACTCTCATAAGACTCAAAGTTATTGCTTCAAAACTGTTCAGTTGTGTTATTCAAATTAAAATGTTATTATTTCACAGAATTAATAATTGCTTTTCCATTTAAAAAAAGTCATGCATTAAAGGGATAAAAATTCTTTTACATATTTGAATTTCACAAAATACCAAGCTAGTACGAAAGTAGTGAGAAAATTAAAACCAGTGAAAAACTCAATTTTTGTTGTTGCAATTGTTCTAACAGTTATCTTAAATTAGAAAGAAGTTCATGTTTGTAAATTGTTCAACAATACGCACATGAGTATAAACATCATTAATTGAAATATTTAAAAAAAAATAGAATAATTATTGATAATTATTGACATTTGTGGCTGTGTTTCTGACTTAAAAAAAATCATAACGTAAGGTTAGGATTTCTGAGTTTCAAATAGTTTTTTTTATAAGCTTCTGGTGATCATTCAGGGCGTTTATAGTACGCGATTGTTCTGTTGTTAGGGAAAAAATACATAATACACGATGGATTGATTGTTATAACTGAAATTACAGAAGTTTATAAATTTTTAGAATTTTTGGTAACAGAAAATCAAATGTTCTGTGCTTTCAATATAAATGACATAAAATCGTATTTTTTCGATGATCAGTTTCCTGAGTTAGATCAATTACTCCTATCACCTGGACTACATCAGTAAGCACAAATAATATGTAATTGCTTAAATACTGAACTCATTTTAAATTGAGATCAGTATTTATGCAATAACAAATGTACTAATTATTTATGAACTTATAAAAACAAATATTATTTGTGCTTACCGATGTAGTCCAGGTGCAGACACTTTGGTGATAGGAGTTATTGATCTAACTCAGGAAACTGATCATCGAAAAAATACGATTTTATGTCATTTATATTGAAAGCACAGAACATTTGATTTTCTGTCACCAAAAATTCTAAAAATTTATAAACACTTGTAATTTTACTTATAACAATCAATCCATCGTGTATAGTCCTATTTGCTGCTAGTAGTATTCGTGTTATAATTCAGGGCGTTTCACTAACACTTCTTCGTTTTGGGAACATTAACCTCAAAAACGACCGTGTTCGTAGGCCGGCTGCTCAATTTTTGCACTGGAATTTTTGGAGGTTAATTGTCCCGTTCTCGTCCGTACACGCCAGTGGAACGCCAGTTAATGTGCGTGAGAAATGTCAAAAACAACTCTATTATGTATTTTTTCCATAACAACAGAACAATCGCATTGCGCATACAAAAAGATGAGTTGGACATACATACAATGCCACTGGTCCAACCAAGCAAAAAGAGACAAAAAGTAAACAAACCTGTTGTTGTGTTTTTACCGTTTTCAAGACTGCAGTGATTTTTTCCAGAATCATTAAATTTTGTTTCCCGGTAGTCAAAATGAATTTCTTCGTTTCCAGAGGTGAGTTAAGTGTAGCATTTTAGTAAACATTTGAAATTGATTTGATTTTGTGTACAATTTCTTCGATCAATCAAGGCTTGCCAACGGGACCCAATCTGGAGCAAAATTCCACTTGCTTTGCCAGTGACTGGTCGGTCGAGCCAATCGCACGGCACCGGCCGGATGACCAGGGATGCGAACTATTTCACAACGCAGCATACACATCCCAAGCACCCAAACGGCGAAAACGCTCCGACTGCTTACCATCCATCTGGCTCGGACCGAACGCAACGCGAACCGATTCGACAAGTTAGCCCGTGTAAACCGATCTGTGAAAGAGCACCGAAACGACTCGATTCGGCCGCTGGCAATGTCCGAACGAGGAGCTCCAGTTGACTGATTTAGGTTTAGGACTAAAGTTTAATCTAACCGCAGAGCCGAGTGGAAACTTCCGGAGGAAAGCAGCTATTTTTCACAGGTATGTCAATTGTTCATGTTTTTATCTTGAAATGTGCCCAAATATCTCGGCTTGCCTCCGTTGAATCCGGAAGTGTTGTTTGTAGATTTTTTGGCCTTTTTAGAATCTAGGGGGTTTATCTAAATCCGACAAGACCTTCATACATGTTACTTAGTTGCAGTTTGAAAAATTGTTAATTTGTTTTTTTTTATTTATAGTGACGTTAACAGGCTCGCAAAATAGGAAAAAAATATAGCTCGCGTGAAAATTAACAGGGCAGAATTTGTTTCATCAATAACAATATTTGGTTTTTTAATACAGATTAGTCGAAGGGGAATGATTGAAATGTAAAATTCCAATAGATTCGTTGTATAATATCTATTCGTCTTCTTTACTCTGAAAATTGGTTTCATTTCGATTCATTTGATTTTCCCTCGAAAATTTTGTCATGCAGGATAACCGGAATTCAAACAGTTTTAAGAGATTTTAGACATGTACGGTTGGAATTTTATCTTTATACCAGTAGCCATAGATTCCAATGTTTTACAAAACCTAATTTTAGCGCGTAGTAGAGTTTAAGAAATAAAATGTTTCGCGTTAATTTCGTAAAAATAGGAGACTCGTTGAGGCAATTAATGTACCGAAACCGTGTGAAGTAAGTTTATCACAATCAATATTCTAAGCGCATCTCTCCTGTTCAATCTAGTTAACACTATTCTAATCAAATTCTAAAAACAAATTAATTTTCCTTACAGCTATTTTCAATAAGTGATACCATCACAGTCATTGAACTCGTCAATCGATCCATAGTACCTGTGGTCTAATGACTAATGACGGTCTGATGATGACTTCAGCTAGTGAAGGTGCCTAAGAAGAATCTGGAAGAAAGCACGAGCTGCTGGATGACGTACCACAAAACCGGTAAGTCAGGTTTTTTTTAAATTTTGTAAGTTTCTATTTTATTATCACACCGTTTAATCATTCACTTTATAATTGATGCCTTCTGAGCCAAAGAGGTTAAAGTGCCTTATAGCTATATTCGAGAAAACACGCTTTTAATTTGTAGTGATTGGCAATTTCCACTATATTTTTAAAAAAAATGTATTTTTATTTCGTAAAAGTAGATATGTGAAAAAAATTCAAAAATCCTAAAATATAGTTTGAAACATGAAGAATCATTTGTCATTATTAACTCAAAATTTCGTTTTTTTTGCACTTAAACCCCTTTGGCTCTGAGGGCGTCAAATATTTTTTTATTCTTTTCGATATTTTTTTAAAAATTTTATAAAAAAATAACTGGTCCATAATTAGCGACCTTTGAACCATTTACTACATTAAAGCATTGAATAGTCAGTTAAATTGGGCACATATAACAGTGTAACAAAGCCCGTGATATGCCGATGTAGCAACTTTTGAATAAGTGTAGGCGATTTGAATTAACACTGAAGAGTGTCATAAAATTGCCTTCATTTGCAGTTGCATAGTTATGGGTGGTATTTCTTCATTCTTTTCTATGTGTTAGACGATACTTTACGGTTAAAATATGTATAGGTACCGAAACATGCTATGCTGCTTTGCTTGCAAAATTCGGGATAACTTTCCCGAATTATGGTGATTCAATGTTGCTCTCGGTGCGCATACACGAATACTTAAGCAATGTCGACTTTTTGTTTCAAAGGAAGCTTGATTTTTTTTATTGGGATTTTAAACAGATAGGTTTATTAATCCCCAAAGATCCGCTAGCTAGTACGCTACATTTTTGTTTTAATGTTTATTTTTTAAATCTAATTTGTAGATAAATTACGGTGAAAAAAATGCCATCGCCTTGTGGATAACAGCATCTATCAGCATTCGGAAGTATGACATTTGGCATAAAGGTCATATGGAATAAAGGTCATTTGACATAAAAGCCTTTTGGCATAAAGCCAAAACCAAAATAAATTTTGATTTTATTTGACCTTATGAAATGTTTCTGAGAAAAATAACTATATGGCAATGTTACAGTAAATTTTGCTATCACGCTTTGACCGTTAAATTTGCTTTAATTTTGCTTGAATTAAGGTGGTACACAGTAAAACGTATGTTTCGAGAGCATATTGATGCCAAATTTAGCTGTCAAGGAAATTCTGTTGATGCCTTGATATGGCATCATTGTGCTCTCCAAGCTCTCGAAAAATGAGCTGTAGTTAGGGTCTCAGTTTTAGCAAAATTAGGCATCACTTTGCTAACCAAGTATGAAAATTTGTGCTCTCATTTTTGCTGTGTACCACCTTATGTCAAGCAAAATGAAAGCAAATTTGGCTCTCAGGGCGTGATAGCAAAATTTGCTATAATTTTGCCATAAAAATCTGCTCGGGATGCCTTTAACCGTAGATCATATCACCCACCACACTATACTCTGTCACTGAATAAACGCCGCGCCTCATCTAGCCAACTGATGCGTCATGTCTGTGGCAGAAGCTCAAACTCTGAGAGACTGAGTCGGTATACCGATACGTCCGTTCGAGTTCCACAAATTTTGCATCAGCTTGCACAGCTAGCACTCTCAAAAAATATATTTCAGGTTATAAATTATTGAAATTCTGTATTCAATGCAGGTTTCATAGCGAAATAGAGTCGATTATTTATTCACTATTCCACTACACTTTACTTTAGCGATTGCTAGTTTCACCAACAATTGATAAAACATGAATTGCCAAATCATGGGTTTCAACACCTCCCATCAATTTGCACTGCCGAATGTGGAGCTTCCCCCTGCATTACAAAACTTCTTCGAACCATCGAAAATCAATAGCTCTGGACTCGAAAATGAGGTAAGGTTGGCAACCAATCGTCTCAAAAACAACGAAAGTAATCCTCTCGGTGATGTTTATTGTTGTTTAAAAACATCAACGGATCACATGTTGATCCTAATGATAACTAACTAACAAATTAAAATTAATATCAACATAAAACTACACAATACTTGATACACTTAAAATTTTTCTTCGGAATACGTTCCTTGAGACGTCGAAGTCGAAATGTTCGGAAAACCGATTAAAAGTTTTTAGAATGCCAATGAAAGCGCTGTTAGCCCCGTAATTGTTCAGGCGAATCGGAACGTAGAGCTGCAGGTTCTGGTTTCGTAATCCTCGGGGTCGTACGCTAAGTGGTATGGCCTCCAACAGTTCGGGGCCGTCGATTCTAGATGTGAGAAGGTCCGCTGCAACTAGGGCACGTGTAGCATTTCGGCGTACTTGAAGCGTATCTAAGCCTATGAGACGGCAGCTGTTTTCATAGCTTGGTAAACGAAACGGATCTTGCCAGTTTAAGTGTCGTAGAGCGTACCGCAAGAAACGCCGCTGGATAGCCTCGATTCTTTCGGCTCCGTTCTGGTAGAAAAGGCACCAAACAGCTAAAGCGTACTCGAGAATAGAACTAACTATGCAACAATAAAGACTTTTCAGGCAATATACGTCTTTTAAATCTTTGGCTATACGAAACAAGAATCCAAGGCTTCGAGAAGCTTTGTCAACAACATAGTTCGTATTAGTCTTGAACTCCAGCCGTCGGTCAAGAATAACGCCCAGATCGTTGATATGGTCCACGCGGATGATGGTTTGGTCTCCGAGGATGTACTCTGCATGAAGAGGATGTCGCTTACGGGTAAACGATATTACCGAGCATTTACTGCGGTTCAAGGGCAAGCAATTGATATCGCACCAGTCAGCAAAACCGGTGAATTGCTGTTGGAGTAAGTTGATGTCGTCTTGGCCGTTTATGGTGTGAAAAAGTTTCAGGTCATCGGCATAAGCGAGCTTTTTGCCACCGAGGAGCGAGAGTACATCATTAAAATAGATCACGAAAATGAGTCGAAGGGCTCCGGGGTCTCCGTGGTTCCTAATTCGTTGCGTCCGGAGGCCCAGTAAGAAACGCCGGATTTCCGAGGTCTGGAGTGTTTAGCTGGATGCATCTGTCGGAAGGCGGAAGCAGGGGCTCAGGGGTCTCCCGAGGGCTCAGAACGATGCGTCCTGGTGTCGAAACCCGAAAAGCAATTGGGGCACTTGTAGACGAGATGTGTTGGTAGACGTAGGTGAAAATTCATCACACAACGAGCATGTTCCGGGGAAAAATGAATACTTGCCTGGATGAGTAGGCTGGAGGACCTCATCGCCGCATTCCAACTCAGGGCTGGGACGGCTGAAGACGCTGGCTGGAAACAGCGCGGCTGAGTCGAGGGGCTTTGAGACCTCCCAAGTGCCAAGTTCGTTGCGTCCCGGTGGAGAAACCCCAGAAGCGTTGGCTGATCCTCCCACAGCAGGAAACGGTCAAGAGATAAACAGCAGAGAGCTAGTGTCCCGTCATCGTTGTCAGTTGGAATGAGAACCATGTGATCAACCATCAACCTTCAAACCTCTAAGAGGGTCTACCTCAAGGACACTGGTTCGGTTGTTGGCCGACCCGTTCCAAAAACTATCGGTGTGGTAGCTTCGACAGTTGACTGGAAGAGTTGTACCGATGGGGCAGGAGTCTGAGGCCGACGATTGAAGTTTTTTGGCTGATCCACAAATTCACGGAACTGCATCCCCGAGGGCCAAGTCGTTGTGTTCAGCGCGGCATCTTTGAGCAAAGGATCCAATCCGATTTTAAAAGAAACAAATCTTCTAGTGGAGCCATCTACACCTTTCGAGAGACTATTTTGTTGACACCTTCATCGGTTATTTGCGGTTGAAGTCCAGCTAGATACAGCCAGAACTTAGGTGCCGGAGATGAAGGAACAATAAACGGGACTGAAAGATCACTAAGATCGATAGACTTAGTCCCAGTCATTATTGAAGAGACTAGCGATAGTCCATCATTACCACGGCGACGCTTGATATTTGGTGTCGGATATGCTTGTGGAGTCCCTTTCAAAGGTGGAAACAAAGAAGCTGCCATCGGTGGGTACTGCTTCGAAGCCATATCATCGACTTTTTTCGACAAAAGGTTGAGCTGATGCGTTAGCTTGTCCAAAGCAATATCTGGGTAATCCGTTTTTGGAGCGGTGCGGTCGATCAAATCATCTACATAGCAGCGAATACTTCGGCCGTTTAACTCCGTACGACAGGGGGTACAGATAAACATAACCTTACCCTGTGTAAACAGCTCCCTGTTGAGCCGAATGATGAATCCGCAACATTGCTGGCTGATGTGAAAGAAATTTCCACAGAATCCGCAACCTAGCGGCTCGAGGTCATTGATCGCTAATTGGCACTCTCCACAATATTTATATTGTCCAGTACTGTTTCTACGTTAGACGACAGCGAATAGATTAAACTGGTCCAATGTTCACCGCTTCTGGGAACCGCGCGTAGCAAAACAAAACAGAAACATAACAAAACAAAAAAACAATGCGGTCGACGCACCGAAACTTTGGCGGGTGTTACCAGGACGGAAGAACATTTTCCGGGAGATCCTCCACTGATCACGACTCCGTGGACTAATAATCGTTGGTTCGGATTGCACTAGGATAAATTTCGGGAAGAACGAACTCGAATTACGAAAATCGCGAAGCAAACTTGCACTCAGTAAGTAACCACACAAGTAACTAGCACATAGTGCATACAAGCTCCATTCCTGGAAAATCCAACAGCTGATCAATACTGGTTTCGGATCTCGGAAACACTCCACAGAGCCGTCGGGAATAAACTCACTCTTAAACCTTTCTTTAACCCGCCTTCCCGGCCGGGATCTTCAGTACCTTCTTGTCTCGTTTCTGCGCTCTTTGGATCCACGAGCTGGTGAACTCCTCTGCGCTGGTAGCTGATACACTTGCTTACTGCAAGTTCTAGAGAATACCTTGCTAGATCTTAACCTTCTTTCACTTCCATACGTGTCTGGGCTCATAACATATTGAAAATTAGAATTCAACGCAGGTTTCACAGTGGAATAGAGTTCATTGTTTACTCACTATTTCAATAAAGTTGTTTCATAGCTACACTCTTCACTAGCGATAGCTAGTTCCACCAACGATCGTTAAAACGCGAATTGCCCAATCCTGGGTTCAACAAAAAGGGTTATTTTAATTGGTAGGATACTTAGAAGACTGAGATGTTATAACATATTTCATATCAGAGTGGCAATTGGAATGTGTTAAAAAAGGCAACATATCGACGTTGGAAAGTCTTACGGTATCTGAAAAGCTCGATGCGGTGATGGACCTCTGGACAGGCAGTGTAACCAGCGGAATCACGGCAACGACTGATGAACCAGCGGATATCGACCTGTCCTTTCGGAGGCGGGCGGCGTAGTTGTGGGGGTCGTTATTAGCTACAGCAATCAGGACCAGGTAGAAGTAAGGAAATACGCAAAAGAAGCTTAGATGACCTACTGGCAACATTTGTGGGAAAGTAATGAGAGAGAAAGGTGTACTCATTGTGTCAGCTGACCACAAACGGTATCCGTATTTCAAAAACGAAGTATAGTGCGTTCTAAGAGTAGAAGCTCAAAAAAATTAAAAGCCCTGGATTTGTGGTGAATTCTTTGGATACGTCATTCTTGCGGTAGGATAACTCCACGTTCAAGAAATATCCCAGTAGTGACGTTTTCTACCGGTAAATTGCGGGTATAAGGCAAGACAGCGAACTTCGTAGGTATAGGTATTTTCGGAGGATACTTCCAAATTAGAGAAGCTCTCGACACCGGACTATCCACTTGCGTCAGTATAGGACAATAGCAAAAGAAGGAAGACCGGACCACATTTGAAGTAGACTGACCACATCGCTGCATCGGCAGGTGTTGGAGCTACAAAGTTCATGCAAGATCTACGGCCTTGTAGAAACCGTGAGAACCCGCGTGAATTTGTCGAACAGCTCCATCGCCGAGAAGTATCCGAGGAGTACTGTAACGCAGTGGGTATCGTAGATGAAGAAGTATTTCACGAGGGATGCCCTCGGAGTTAAGTGGCTCTCGACATAGCGAAAGTCATTTTAAACAGTGAATGGCGTCTTTGTCCTCTAAGTCATGAAGTAAAGTCCTGGACACGATGGGCAGAAGACCGGATCTTGAGTCAGCCGATAAATTGGCGACGGGTGACCCGAAGCGAAGGAAGGTTAAGGATCCAGGAGACATAGGCACTGGGAAGGTCGTTGCGTCGAAGGGACTGGAGTGTCGTTGGGCTTAAGCCAGGGAAGGTCAACGGGTTGTAGCCACTAGGAGGTGTTCGAACCGGAGCCATTGAAATTTTTTTGTTTTACCTTAAAAGTCGTATCGATGTTAGAGAAATTCGCCGAGCCGGTGCCACTGATTGGTCTTCGGCCCGATGAGCTATGGAAGGTCGCCGAGCCGGGGCCATCGAGAGGTCGTTGTACCGGAACAAACTGGAGGTCGTCGGACCGGGAGCCATGATAGATTGTTTGATCGGTATCATGGAAGGACGGTAGACCATTGTCGTAGAAAATCATTCAAGTTTCAAGGAAAGGTCATCAAGCAACAACTAGCCTTTGGAAGACCACAGAGTTTGAACAAGGGAAGGTTATCAAGCCAGATGGGAAGCCGTCGAGCCGAAGGAAGTTCGTTTTCGAGCGAATTCAGGAAGGTTTTCATTGAGCAACCAAAAAATGTTGTCTATCAAAAGCGTAGGATGAATAACAACATTCCTGCAAAGAAATATCTGTAAACCCACTGCAGCATTAGATTAAGATTTCTGTTCCACATACACAGGAGAAGTGAGTTTGAATAATAAGCATAATTTCGCTGAATTTGGATTTCCAAACTCTCAGGTATTTTTAATCCAAAGCCTCCCACAGATTTCCAGCCCAGCAAAGTTCCCAACCAGTTTATTGCACAGCTCAGTGGAAATTTGCATCGCTTTGTTTTCGACTCGTAGAGCCCTCGCCCTCACTTAATCCCCAGCTGGCGTAATTAGATATTGACCACTAGGGGAATCTTCCCAAAACAGTTTGTACAACGGTTTCATCCGATTTCCTGCCATATTGGCCGATTTATTCCCGGTACCGGATTTCGGCAGCAGCCACCGCACACCTGATGGAAATCCGGGAAAAACATCCAAGCTTCAATGATGGCCATTCAGGCGAGATTTTTACTTCTCTACCTCGACTCGACTATAGACTGTAGAAAGGCGGCTCGCATCGATCGCTTGATTCTCGCGGAAGCAACTTTTCAAAGCACCCAGGAAATCACCAGAAATTGCTAGGCACGGGCCAAATAATTCCAATTTCCGGAAATTGAATAAAGTAATTTTCAACGATGCCGTTAGCCTTTACGAACTTGTTCATTGACGCCGCCGCCACCAGCGGCCGACGAGAAAAGCTAAGGAACCAACAGGGAGATGGATCAAAAAAAAAAGTAGGGGAGGAAACCGTTATGGGTCGAATGTTCTCTATTCACCATCATAATTGACCATGATGATGGAATTTGCTGTTGATGTGCTAGGAGTACTTCCGGTTGATTTTCCCGTGCATTTGTTGAAATTTTATATGTGGGTAGCAAATTTGGGCAGTACAAAGCTGCTAAAATGATTTTTAAAAGTGTGATCGAACAATGAATACACACTTGAAAAATAGTTATTTTTGCAATGAAAAATCAATCAGAACATTGCAACAAACCTTGTTAAAACTGATGACCAAACAGTGGATTGTAGCCTTTCTTACAGTCTGTTAAGTAGAAGAATCGTGCCCATGGCTAAAAATCGGGTAAAAAGAAGCCGTGTTAGGAAAACTGAGCAAAATCAAACCGCGTAAAATAAATCTTAGTGTATACATAATCATAAACAAATGATAGTTTTCTTAAAACTGAATCAGCAAGTTTTGGTTAAAGAATTTCTAACGCACCAAAACCAAAATTAGTTTACAATTTGACAAAAATGACGACATTTTTTGTTAAAATTTACTTATTTTAGAAAATTTAAAACAAAACAACAAAAACTGAAAAAATAGAAAAATTGACAAAAATTCGAAAAATTTACAATAAAGCCAAAACAAATTTGATATCCTTCTTTTGTCACTTGGAGTTGAAACATCACGAGGGGGGATAGTAAAAAATTATCCAAATTTTCAATAGATAAGAACAATTTGGTCAAAAGTTTGCATGCAAGAAACTTGCAAACAACCTACATCGTAGAAGATCGCATATCGAGTTATTTTAGATCGAAAATTGACTTTCGCTCATCCAATTGCTTGAATTTGCGAAAAATTAAACATTTTTTCAATAAAAAAAAAACCTTGAACTTTATTTAAAACGAAAGAAGGGGGGCGGGGGTGACAAAAGAAGAAATTGAAATTTGTTCCAGCCTTATTAACAAATAAGAGAGAAATTACAAAATAAATAAAATTGTAGAATTGACCCAATTGGCAAATTTAACATTTATGGCGAACGAGCAGAATAAAAAAAATGATGAAATTTACCAAATCTAAAATATGTAAAAATTCAAAAAAACGAAGAGAATGTAAAAAAAATGTTTAAAAATACTAAATTGATTAAAAAAAAAAACTGCAGCATTTCATATTTGTCATTTTTGTCATTTTTGTCATTTTTGTCATTTTTGTCATTTTTGTCATTTTTGTCATTTTTGTCATTTTTGTCATTTTTGTCATTTTTGTCATTTTTGTGATTTTTGTGATTTTTGTGATTTTTGTGATTTTTGTGATTTTTGTGATTTTTGTGATTTTTGTGATTTTTGTCATTTTTGTCATTTTTGTCATTTTTGTCATTTTTGTCATTTTTGTCATTGTTGTCATTTTTGTCATTTTTGTCATTTTTGTCATTTTTGTCATTTTTGTCATTTTTGTCATTTTTGTCATTTTTGTCATTTTTGTCATTTTTGTCATTTTTGTCATTTTTGTCATTTTTGTCATTTTTGTCATTTTTGTCATTTTTGTCATTTTTGTCATTTTTGTCATTTTTGTCATTTTTGTCATTTTTGTCATTTTTGACATTTTTGTCATTTTTGTCATTTTTGTCATTTTTGTCATTTTTGTCTTTTTTTATCATTTTTGTCATTTTTGTCATTTTTGTCATTTTTGTCATTTTTGTCATTTTTGTCATTTTTGTCATTTTTGTCATTTTTGTCATTCTTGTAATTTTTGTCATTTTTGTCATTTTTGTCATTTTTGTCATTTTTATCATTTTTGTCATTTTTGTCATTTTTGTCATTTTTGTCAGTTTTGTCATTTTTGTCATTTTTGTCATTTTTGTCATTTTTGTCATTTTTGTCATTTTTGTCATTTTTGTCATTTTTGTCATTTTTGTCATTTTTTGTCATTTTTGTCATTTTTGTCATTTTTGTCATTTTTGTCATTTTTGTCATTTTTGTCATTTTTGTCATTTTTGTCATTTTTGTCATTTTTGTCATTTTTGTCATTTTTGTCATTTTTGTCATTTTTGTCATTTTTGTCATTTTTGTCATTTTTGTCATTTTTGTCATTTTTGTCATTTTTGTCATTTTTGTCATTTTTGTCATTTTTGTCATTTTTGTCATTTTTGTCATTTTTGTCATTTTTGTCATTTTTGTCATTTTTGTCATTTTTGTCATTTTTGTCATTTTTGTCATTTTTGTCATTTTTGTCATTTTTGTCATTTTTGTCATTTTTGTCATTTTTGTCATTTTTGTCATTTTTGTCATTTTTGTCATTTTTGTCATTTTTGTCATTTTTGTCATTTTTGTCATTTTTGTCATTTTTGTCATTTTTGTCATTTTTGTCATTTTTGTCATTTTTGTCATTTTTGTCATTTTTGTCATTTTTGTCATTTTTGTCATTTTTGTCATTTTTGTCATTTTTGTTACTTTTGTTATTTTTTCAATTTTGCTAGTTTTGTCATTTTATTTATGCTTTTTTTTGTCAATTTTAAATTTTCGTCAAATTAGTCCATTATGCAATTTTGTAATTTTTGACGGTTTGGTCAATTTTTCAATTTTTTATTTTATCAATTAGGTCAATGTTGTAAAATTTTGTCATTTTTGTCATTTTTGTCATTTTTGTTTTCCCTTTCCCAGCGCAATCTGTGCTTACGATTTTAGCGTTGGGCGAAGGGTGGAACTTACAATCGCTATCGTAGCATGCAATGAGACAATCAAGTCCCTATGATTTACTCATTTAACTTCGCGGTTGTACCCCTCGATCCAATTCATTTTTTCTATGAAACGGGGCTTCAGCACCAAATTTTTTTATCCGGTTCGGCTAAAAGCCCATTGCCTATCGTACCTATGACGTCATATTTTTTATTATCTTGATTAGTGATTGCTGGATATTGCTAGCAAGCCAAATGGACACGTTTTTTAAGTGATCATTTTATGATATTTACAATGAAAAAAAAACACAAACTATTCTGTTTTTTTTTTAGTTCTTTTACAAATGAAAATCATTTTTACTGTGCAGCCCAGTTTCGCCAAAACGTCGAAAACAAATGGTACAAAAATCCACACTAATACACTCAAACACACAAACATCGTCAGAACTCGTCGAGCTGATTCGGTTGGTACCTAAAGGTATGTATAAGACTCATAATGATCACCCAAATCGACCGATAACTATACCTTTCTGTAAGAAAGGCATAAAATATGTACCTGCCCCAGAATAATTTTGTTATCAGCTCTGCTAAACACCATGTTACAACCATTGGCCAAATCAATGCATGGTTAGTCATTTTCGAGCCATTGCCATTAGTATTTTATACCTTTGGAAAACATTGATATGTTTATGTTTTGTGTCCGTTTTTTTCATGTTTTGATTAAAACATTCTTTCATAAATCGTGAGAACAGCCTTGAACAGCAAATTACAACTAATTTCTAAACATGCAGCATATGATTCTAATGAAGCATTAGAAACAAGTTAGTCTATCAACTGCAGCTAGCTTCAATTTGAAACATGAAACGTCAATATTTGTTGAAGCATCGCTGCTGGTCCAGTCACCAGTCAATTTGATACCGAACCGAATTCCCTCTTTGATGAGCAATATCAAATCAAGCGCAATTAAGCGCCACCATCGTTGCCCAGAGTGTCTGCAAAGAGAATTAAATTAAACAGAATCACTAAACACTTGGCCTTCTGACCTGGACCAGATGGTTGCTTCCAGTTTCAAGGGTAGAGAAATCTGTTATCGACTTGATGTGTCATAAAACTGAGAAACAAAATATGACATTTTCAAACCTAACTTGGGGAATCATTTGATTGAAAAAAAAAGGTTTTGAATTAATCTATTCAATAGTAGCATTAATTGGCATCTGATGAAAACCTCACCGAAATGCATTAAGGGGGGGGTAGGGTCTAACACTTTCAAAAAATCGATTTTTTTATTTTTTTATTTTCTTATTGCAAAACATTTCAAGAATGTTGTGTCAAATTTTCAAGTCAATTGAAGCAAAACTGTAGAAGTTATAGGCCTTTATCCCCTCCTATCTAATACTGCAACAAAGCAAGAGCAGAAACTTCAAACGCGTTTTTCTCGAAAGCACATTTTTAAAGTCCGTGGACATCGTCATTTGAAAACTACTTATCCGATTCTTTTCAAATTTGGAACATATATTCTACATATCAAATACCAGACCCCAACGTTTTTCTTTTTTGATTTTTTTTACTTTGGGGAGATTTTAGAGGTGAAAAATGGCGGATTTTTAAGTGAAAAATCGTAGTTTTTACTTTAAACAGCCACAAAAATTTCATAAAAATATTTTTAAGCTAAACAAAAACGTTGGGGTCCAGAAAAACATCTATTAAAAATATTTTGCTCCGATTTTTTGACTTCAGATGATTCTGTGCTGAGATACAGTGTCCACCGCAAATCCTGTTTTTCTAAAAGGCATCCTCGAAAATGTTCCGTCACCGGCTCATTTTTCAATATTTTTCTACGAAAAAATTACTAAATGTTCTTTTAACAATGCTTTGTATAATGCAAAAAATTTGAATACATTTGTTTGAACGATAGCTCTAGAAAAAAATCGTGAAAATGGTGTTTTTTTTATACCCGTTAGACCCTACCCCCCCCTTAAGCAACCTCTTCAGTGGCGCTGTCGTTCTTCTCGGAAAACAAGCGCGCCCGTTTTCAAATGACCACCCATGAGCGGAGCTAACGAAACGGAAAAAGTAAGTCACGCATAATGGATCACATTTTAATATTAAACTCAATTCTACCGTCCCTTAATTGAAAGTGCTTCGTCAGAAAGCCAAGCACCAGATGGAACCATTTGATTACTATTTGACGAAAGAGCCATTCTTCCTTCCTTAGTTTCTTTCTTCCGATTTTAGATCTTTCTTGTATTCATTTTCTGTTAGCTTCGTCAAGTCCTTAAATAACAACACATTTTATTAGCAATTGCTATTTGTCACTTACCAATTTTCATATTCCTTAACCGAGAAAGTACTCATTTCTCAATGATTTTTTTTTTTATTTACATACTATACCGTCTCACGACATAACTTGACGAACATAATTCCTAAAATTCACTCGGTCCATGGCAACCGTTCTCCAATTTCTCAGGCACCCCACGTTCGCCAGATCACGCTCCACTTGGTCTAACCACCTCGCTCGTTGCGCCCCCGCGCGTCTTGTTCCTACCGGATTCGTGGCGAACACCTGTTTTGCGGGGCAGTCGTCCGGCATTCTCGCAACATGTCCCGGCCAGACTTCACCACCTTCTGGATACTAGGTTCGCGGTAGAGTCTCGCGAGCTCGTGGTTCATCCTTCGCCTCCACACTTCGTCCTCCTGTACGCCACCAAAGATGGTTCTTAACACTCGTCGCTCGAATACTCCGAGTGTACGCAGGTCCTCCTCGAGCAATATCCATGTCTCGTGCCCGTAGAGAACAACCGGTCTAATGAGCGCCAAATACAGGTTACACTTCGTGCGAGGGCTAAGTCTTCTCGACCGCAGTTGCTTGTGGAGTCCATAGTAGGCACGACTTCCGCTGATAATTCGCCTCCGGATCTCACGGCTGGTGTCATTGTCTGCGGTCACCAGTGAGCCGAGATAGACAAAGTCTTCGACTATCTCCAGCTCGTCGCCGACGATCGTGACCTTGTTATTACTAGACAAGCGGGTTCGGTCGGTCTCGGATCCGCAGGCCAGCATGTACTTCGTCTTGGACGTATTAATCATCAACCCAATCCTTCCTGCTTCGCGTATCAGTTTGCGGTAGATGTCTACCACCGCCGCAGATGATCTGCCGACTATATCAATGTCATCGGCAAAGCAGATAAGTTGACTGGATCTGTTGAAAATCGTGGACCACATTTCGCCCACCGCTCGTCGAATAACACCTTCTAGCGATGTTCTCGGCATTTTTGGAGGATTTGCCGTAATGTGAATATCTGGTCCGTCGTTGACCGTCCCTCCATGAAGCCGGCCTGATGACTTCCCACGAATCTGTTTGCTTGTGGCGTTAGGCGCGGAGTAGGATTCGGGACAAGACTTTGTAGGCGGCATTGAGGACAGTGATCGCTCGGTAGTTCTCACAGTCCAATTTGTCGCCCTTCTTGTAGATGGGGCATATTACCCTCTCCTTCCACTCCTCCGGTAGCTGTTCTATGTCCCAAATCCGGACTATCAACCGGTGTAGGCAATCGGCCAACTTGTCCGAGCCCATTTCGATTAGTTCAGCTGCAATGCCATCCTTTCCAGCCGACTTGTTTCTATTCATCTGGCGGATGGCTTCCTTAACTTCACTCATCGTTGGGAGTGGCTCCTCTACGTCGTTGGCTACGCCGGCGATGTACCTTCCCCCACCGTCTTGGTCTCCTGCATGTGCGTTCAGATGTTCATCGAAGTGCTGCTTCCACCTTTTGATCACCTAACGATTGTCCGTCAGCATGCCCCCGTCCTTATCCCGGCACATTTCGGCTTGCGGCACGAAGCCTTTGCGGGATGCGTTGAGTTTCTGATAGAACTTTCGTGTTTCTTGGGAACGATGCAGCTGCTCCAACTCCTCCAACACCAGTCGTTCCGTCGAGTTCGCTCCACATAACCGATGACGTTCTCCGCAGCACTGTTGATGGCTGTCTTGACAACAGTCCTCGAGCGGGGCTTCGTCTGACGAGTCTCAATGAGTAAAATGCAATTATGATCTGCCAACACTGCAGTGTAACTGCTAACCGCAGTATGAGTAGTTTCAGTTTACAGTGTGATGAAGTGAACATTTGTACCGTGTTTACCAAGGTCTTCAAATTACTAGGTTCTCTGACTTTTACAGTCAGTAGGCGTGGAGAGCGCGGTGAAGTGGGGTGATGCTCGTTATCTTTGTTTACAAATTAGCAGTGTGCTAAAATGAAAAGGCAAGCTTAGGTCTCAACTGTCCTATGGACTAAAAGTAAACAAACGCAACGAAGCAATCAACATGGTCGATTCTGAAATTTGAAAGATCGTATCACCTCCTGTTTACCCTCCTTAGTGTTTACCACCATAACCTGTCATCCACAATCTTCGATGATCAATCGCTATTGTCTTCAATAGACGAGTTAACCAAAACAAACGGAGAACCAAAACGATGTGTTTTGGTTGTGTCGACGGAGAAAACGGATTTCGTCAAAATCCGAAACCGAAAACCTTAAGTTTCAACAAGTTCAATTCAAAGGCAGTTAGATGACAGCTCAAGATTTTAAAATAATATAGTTAAAATAAGGTTGCCAGATTATTTTCAGCACATACCCGGGCCGAAAAAATCCAGGCTATTTTAACTAATCACTTGGAAAAATCCGGGTGTTTGGTTTCAAAATTGTCGACGAAAGATTGAGAAAGTTTTATGAAAATAATTCTTAAGGTTTTTTGAAAGCCTAAATACGATTCGAAACTGCTGATGAGTTATGATGAAATTTTTTTTATTGTTTTTTTTTTTATTGATTTGTGTTGAGAATTGCCTGGGTTTTGACCAGATTTACCCAATATTTGTCTCACAAGAACTTTCGAATAAATTATGTTTAGAAAGAATATCATCAAATTCTAGGGAAATTTGAGCATCAATTGGACTAAAAATGATTAAATTAAAATCATTAGCAGACTCAAACTGTTGGGCTAATTTTTGAGCTTTTTCTACGTTAAAGGATGATACGGTCAAAATTTGGTCAAGGGAAAACGCGTGGAATTCGGTGAAATCGTTTATTTAAAAAAAATCAAATTAAACTTCTTTTTCAAGTTTAATTAGTATAAAATTCAGGAAAAATATTCAGTTAGGCTTCTGCTTTTCCAAATCTGAATTTCCGAGCCTTACGCTTAACCCCTGCTATCAGATTTTGTACAGCCACCTTGTCCAGCTTCTTCGCCGCAGAAAGCCAGTTTGCCTTGAACTGCTGCTCGTCCTTAGCATTTTTTTGGTCTTCTTTAGGTTCCGCTTGACAATAGCCCAGTATTTCTCGATTGGGCGGAGCTCTGGCGTGTTTTACCGTAATGGCAAGATGCCAAATCTGACCAAAACAGTACGGAACAACCGTGTTTCTTCAGGAAAGACAGCAGACGTTTATTCAAACACTCTTTCACGTAAATTTCTTGGTTGACAGTCCCGGAAGCTATGAAAATGCTGCTTTTCAAGCCACAGGTACAGATGGCTTGCCAAACCAGACATTTCTTCTCGAACTCAGAGGTGCAAATGAACGTTCAGCGCAAACGTCGTCGAGAAAAAGTCGCAAGCTGATTATTTCTTGAAAAGGTTAAGATCAGCTACGACGCCTAACTTGTGGTTGGAAAAAATGAACGCATCGCAACGACGCTGTGGCACGATTGGTTCAAATGACTGCATCTCTTAAGTTCATTCCGATGCTTTGCGAACAGTTCGCCTACTGATTTTAAGGCGACGTCAACCGAAGGATCCGTTCGTTTGAATTCATCGGGGATAAGTTCAAACAACCTTATCGAGATAGGGTCGTTTGAACGTTCAATTGAATGTTCACTTTTGAACGTTCAATTGAATGTTCGTCTGATGCGTTCGGCAGCCTAAGGCAAGACGCCGAGCCGTGTTTGGATGGGATGGATTATTGATATGGTGCATTGCTTGCGTGTGATGTTCGGTCGTCGCTCGACGATAGAGGGTGTCGGGTGTCTTGTAGCGCGCGGACGACTTGGTAAAGAGAATGAGGCGCAGCTACAGTTTCATTTAACGGTGCAATTTTACTGAATAAAATGCCCGAATAGCAAAGACCATGGTAATAATATATCGTAACAATGATTTTGAATTTAACAGTAAACTTCATAGTGATTTCAAAATATTTATCAACCGGTTTAAATTTTGAAAATACCATGATTTTTAAAGTTACCGTGAAGTATATCATTAATTCAAAATATTTCAAAGTTGCAAATATTTCAAAAACACGAACATCGTACGGTATCACATTGAAATTCTTGTGATTTTTATTGTACCAGTGTTCTTCATGGTTGAATGATAATCCGAACCACGCGAAAATTGGTAATTTTTTGCTTTTTTACACATTTACATTTTTTCGTGTAATGAAAATTTTGGCGCTCTAAAAACGTCACTTTCTCTCGGAGGAAGTTAATTTAAATTTTCGCGGTCGGAATCAGTGAATCCGGACCAAGTCGAAATCAAGCTGATCGGAATCTGAACAGAAAATGATGGCTTTAAATTCGGTGATCTTGGTAAATAATTTTATTATTTATTCATTTATATGTAGGCTAACTAAACCGAAATTTTTTTTATTCTAGAAGCTGACGGAAATTCAAAGTTCCCCATGGCCAACTTTAGATGTGGGCCGTATACAATGGCTGCGACGTGGACAAGATAGACGTCCGAGGCAAACCGATATCAAACGGATTTGTGGTCTGGTACTTCATGATGTGCAGGAATCCAGCCTTGTCCCAGGATCGGGCAGAAGATGCGGTACAAGAGCCGCCAATGTTACAGTTTAGAAGCTCCGTAGTGCAGATGGTTTTTTATAGCTTCTGGAAAGTGATGATTTTTTTTTAAACAAGACGAAAAATTTGAATAAAAATTGAAGCAAACAAATGAAACCTGTTTATTTCATTCAATAGTAAATATGAATTTAGAAGAAAAAATAACTGAAAACAATAATTTTTACCATGGAATTTCACGGTCCTGGAATTATGATAAATTGTGAATTAAAATTGATGTTCAAGATTATTGAACGATTGAAATTCAAGGGAAAACAATGAACTCCACAGTTTCTTTGAAAAAAGTGGAAGCTGTAATAACCGTTAACTTTATCGTTTTGAGTTTCCAAATGTATGGGAAAAAGTCGATTTTTTCATTGTTAAGTTGCTTAACAACCCCCTTTTTTCATGGTAAATTTTGCTAAAACCATAAATTTCACTGTCCAAAACTATGAATTTGACAGTTTATTCAAGGTTTTATGTACCATGATTCGCATAGTTTCAACTATAAAATTCATGGTTGCGTGAAAATGAAATTCATGGTCTTTTCACAATGTTTTTCTATTCGGGTGCAAACCGCCCAACTACGGTTGGGCTTGTAAGGCTTGTAAGAGATTGTTTATTCTTTTTCATTCCATGTTAGGTTCAGAACTGAAGCAAACCGTCAAGACCCGCGAAATTTAATTCAAATTTTCAGATATCAGATTCAGATTTCAGATTTTAGATTTAGATTCCAGATTCAGATTTCAGATTCAGATTTCAGATTCAGATTTCAGATTCAGATTTCAGATTCAGATTTCAGATTCAGATTTCAGATTCAGATTTCAGATTCAGATTTCAGATTCAGATTTCAGATTCAGATTTCAGATTCAGATTTCAGATTCAGATTTCAGATTCAGATTTCAGATTCAGATTTCAGATTCAGATTTCAGATTCAGATTTCAGATTCAGATTTCAGATTCAGATTTCAGATTCAGATTTCAGATTCAGATTTCAGATTCAGATTTCAGATTCAGATTTCAGATTCAGATTTCAGATTCAGATTTCAGATTCAGATTTCAGATTCAGATTTCAGATTCAGATTTCAGATTCAGATTTCAGATTCAGATTTCAGATTCAGATTTCAGATTCAGATTTCAGATTCAGATTTCAGATTCAGATTTCAGATTCAGATTTCAGATTCAGATTTCAGATTCAGATTTCAGATTCAGATTTCAGATTCAGATTTCAGATTCAGATTTCAGATTCAGATTTCAGATTCAGATTTCAGATTCAGATTTCAGATTCAGATTTCAGATTCAGATTTCAGATTCAGATTTCAGATTCAGATTTCAGATTCAGATTTCAGATTCAGATTTCAGATTCAGATTTCAGATTCAGATTTCAGATTCAGATTTCAGATTCAGATTTCAGATTCAGATTTCAGATTCAGATTTCAGATTCAGATTTCAGATTCAGATTTCAGATTCAGATTTCAGATTCAGATTTCAGATTCAGATTTCAGATTCAGATTTCAGATTCAGATTTCAGATTCAGATTTCAGATTCAGGTTTCAGATTCAGATTTCAGATTCAGATTTCAGATTCAGATTTCAGATTCAGATTTCAGATTCAGATTTCAGATTCAGATTTCAGATTCAGATTTCAGATTCCGATTTCAGATTCAGATTCAGATTTCAGATTCAGATTTCAGATTCAGATTTCAGATTCAGATTTCAGATTCAGATTTCAGATTCAGATTTCAGATTCAGATTTCAGATTCAGATTTCAGATTCAGATTTCAGATTCAGATTTCAGATTCAGATTTCAGATTCAGATTTCAGATTCAGATTTCAGATTCAGATTTCAGATTCAGATTTCAGATTCAGATTTCAGATTCATATTTTGATTCAGATTTCAGATTTCAGATCCTGATTCAGATATCAGATTCAGGTTTCATATTAAGCATTCAGTTTTAGGATTAAGGTTAAGATTTTGGGTTAAGATTTTAGATTCATATTTGAGGCCCTTGGAGCCAAAAGGGGTATAAGTGCAAAATGGAAAAAATTGAGTTAACCATCTAGAACAAATCTTCGACTGTCAAACATCATATGCTGTTTTAATCACAATTTTATTTCGCTATTTTCTCATGTTTTGATATTGTTGAAAAAATCCTGCTTACTGAAAATTACTTTTTGTTTGGAGCCAAAGGGGTATAAGTGCAGACCCATTTGCTACCAAGTAATTTACTCATACGGTATAAGTTATACCCCTTTGCCACCAACCCTAACGTCATTTCCATTTAAAGTGTTCATTCCATCGGGATGAAAAAAATATGGAAATTAATGGGCATTTGAAAAGTAAATCATGTTAGAAAATCTACCACCAACAGTTAATCATTTCATTACATTTAGTGATAGTTCTGGTGAACAAAATATTACCAAATTTTTCATTTTTTCTATTCTAACCCCAATAAATGAATTCCAAATTTCTGATTTCGGGTCTTAATCAAATGGTGTACGCCATGAATTTGGGACTCAATATATTTAATCATCAACTCATTAACTCATATATGTTAAACATAAACTCATATATGTAAAACATCAACTCATAATGAGCGGAAGTCCATTTCCAATCTGAAATCTGAATCTGAAATCTGAATCTGAAATCTGAATCTGAAATCTGAATCTGAAATCTGAATCTGAAATCTGAATCTGAAATCTGAATCTGAAATCTGAATCTGAAATCTGAATCTGAAATCTGAATCTGAAATCTGAATCTGAAATCTGAATCTGAAATCTGAATCTGAAATCTGAATCTGAAATCTGAATCTGAAATCTGAATCTGAAATCTGAATCTGAAATCTGAATCTGAAATCTGAATCTGAAATCTGAATCTGAAATTTGAATCTGAAATCTGAATCTGAAATCTGAATCTGAAATCTGAATCTGAAATCTGAATCTGAAATCTGAATCTGAAATCTGAATCTGAAATCTGAATCTGAAATCTGAATCTGAAATCTGAGTCTGAAATCTGAATCTGAAATCTGAATCTGAAATCTGAATTTGAAATCTGAATCTGAAATCTGAATCTGAAATCTGAATCTGAAATCTGAATCTGAAATCTGAATCTGAAATCTGAATCTGAAATCTGAATCTGAAATCTGAATCTGAAATCTGAATCTGAAATCTGAATCTGAAATCTGAATCTGAAATCTGAATCTGGAATCTAAATCTAAAATCTGAAATCTGAATCTGATATTTGAAAATTTGAATTAAATTTCGCGGGTCTTGACGGTTTGCTTCAGTTCTGAACCTAACATGGAATGAAAAAGAATAAACAATCTCTTACAAGCCTTACAAGCCCAACCGTAGTTGGGCGGTTTGCACCCGAATAGAAAAACATTGTGAAAAGACCATGAATTTCATTTTCACGCAACCATGAATTTTATAGTTGAAACTATGCGAATCATGGTACATAAAACCTTGAATAAACGGTCAAATTCATAGTTTTGGACAGTGAAATTTATGGTTTTAGCAAAATTTACCATGAAAAAAGGGGGTTGTTAAGCAACTTAACAATGAAAAAATCGACTTTTTCCCATACATTTGGAAACTCAAAACGATAAAGTTAACGGTTATTACAGCTTCCACTTTTTTCAAAGAAACTGTGGAGTTCATTGTTTTCCCTTGAATTTCAATCGTTCAATAATCTTGAACATCAATTTTAATTCACAATTTATCATAATTCCAGGACCGTGAAATTCCATGGTAAAAATTATTGTTTTCAGTTATTTTTTCTTCTAAATTCATATTTACTATTGAATGAAATAAACAGGTTTCATTTGTTTGCTTCAATTTTTATTCAAATTTTTCGTCTTGTTTAAAAAAAAATCATCACTTTCCAGAAGCTATAAAAAACCATCTGCACTACGGAGCTTCTAAACTGTAACATTGGCGGCTCTTGTACCGCATCTTCTGCCCGATCCTGGGACAAGGCTGGATTCCTGCACATCATGAAGTACCAGACCACAAATCCGTTTGATATCGGTTTGCCTCGGACGTCTATCTTGTCCACGTCGCAGCCATTGTATACGGCCCACATCTAAAGTTGGCCATGGGGAACTTTGAATTTCCGTCAGCTTCTAGAATAAAAAAAATTTCGGTTTAGTTAGCCTACATATAAATGAATAAATAATAAAATTATTTACCAAGATCACCGAATTTAAAGCCATCATTTTCTGTTCAGATTCCGATCAGCTTGATTTCGACTTGGTCCGGATTCACTGATTCCGACCGCGAAAATTTAAATTTAAGTTAACTTCCTCCGAGAGAAAGTGACGTTTTTAGAGCGCCAAAATTTTCATTACACGAAAAAATGTAAATGTGTAAAAAAGCAAAAAATTACCAATTTTCGCGTGGTTCGGATTATCATTCAACCATGAAGAACACTGGTACAATAAAAATCACAAGAATTTCAATGTGATACCGTACGATGTTCGTGTTTTTGAAATATTTGCAACTTTGAAATATTTTGAATTAATGATATACTTCACGGTAACTTTAAAAATCATGGTATTTTCAAAATTTAAACCGGTTGATAAATATTTTGAAATCACTATGAAGTTTACTGTTAAATTCAAAATCATTGTTACGATATATTATTACCATGGTCTTTGCTATTCGGGCATTTTATTCAGTAAAATTGCACCGTTAAATGAAACTGTAGCTGCGCCTCATTCTCTTTACCAAGTCGTCCGCGCGCTACAAGACACCCGACACCCTCTATCGTCGAGCGACGACCGAACATCACACGCAAGCAATGCACCATATCAATAATCCATCCCATCCAAACACGGCTCGGCGTCTTGCCTTAGGCTGCCGAACGCATCAGACGAACATTCAATTGAACGTTCAAAAGTGAACATTCAATTGAACGTTCAAACGACCCTATCTCGATAAGGTTGTTTGAACTTATCCCCGATGAATTCAAACGAACGGATCCTTCGGTTGACGTCGCCTTAAAATCAGTAGGCGAACTGTTCGCAAAGCATCGGAATGAACTTAAGAGATGCAGTCATTTGAACCAATCGTGCCACAGCGTCGTTGCGATGCGTTCATTTGCAATCAAAAGTCGGCGTGCTATGTTCGCAAGCCGACGCTTCCGAAGATAAAGTTAGTTTGATCTGGTCGGGAAAAAGTCGAACGCTGCATGCAAAATGATGCGATGCTTTGCACCTCTGCGCGAACTTTGACAGTTTCATGTGCTTGAAAATATCTGCTACCTTTCCCCTTCCTTTTGCCGTATAAAACTCCTGTCCTGGAAGCTGCTTGTAGTCGGCTTTGACGTAGGTTTCGTCGTCCATTACCACGCAGTCAAACTTCGTCAGCATCGTCGTGTAGAGCCTCCGGGATCGCGCTTTGGCCGTCGTATTTTGTTTATCATCGCGATTTGGAGTCACTCCCTTCTTGTAAGTCGATAGTTCGGCTCGATTTTTGGCTCGATGCACGGTTGTAGACGATACACCCAGCTTATTTGCGGCATCTCGGAGAGAGAGGTTAGGGTTTAGCTTAAAACTACCGGTAACTCTCTTTGTCGTCTCAGCGGCTTCCGGTTTTCGATTTCTCCCCGATCCAGACTTCCTGGCTGCCGACAAACGTTCCCCAAACACTTTTATTACATTTGTAACGGTCGATTTGGCAACTTTTAGCGATTTTGCCAGCTTTGCGTGCGAGTAGCTCGGATTTGCGCGATGCGTGAGCAAAATTTTGATACGCTGCTCTTCTTCCTTGGACGGCATTTTGACAACTGAAGAGTGAATTCCAAAATCAAAATAGGAGCAACATTCTACACACACACACCTTCAAAATGAGGGGTGTTCAGGTTTTTTAAATGCAAAATTGAAAGAAATACGTCAAGTTGATGTTGACCAGATTTTGAACGTATCACCCTTTACCATATTAACACCTTCATTTCCTCCAAAAAAGTTTTTCGATCAAATGAATAGTTTATGAAGTACACACGTTTGTAACTGCTCGGATTTGAAATGATCATAGCCTCTATTCACTCAAGGGAGTTGCGCAGTTGTTTCCCCTTTTTAAGGCAAAATGTATCTTCCAAAGTCTTCATTTAAGTAAGCACGGGATTTTTGATGGCTTGGATTAAGATGTTCGTAAGACAGAGGCGAACCAGCCTGCGGCTGAAAACCTCTCAAATAAAGACAAAAAAAAAAGATGTTCGTAAGCACTGAAAAATTTAAAAATTTTAGTTTTTAGATTATTAATAAGTGTGTCAGTACACCTACATGATTCGAAAAAAAATAGTTTGTGGGTTTTAATGTGTTGAGTTTTGTTTTTCAATGTCAAAATTTTTGTTGAAAGTTATACCAGTCCAAAATGGCCTTTCATTGCAAATATTTTTGATCGAGATGGTCTTTCGACAGTCTGGTTCTGAAGTTTTTCGGGCTGCCCGATTGTTTTGTTCTCATTCATCCTACGGCACTGTTACCCCATTTTTGATCATTAAGGGAATTTCAACCTGGAGTCATTCAAGTTTGTTTTCTGGTGCCTTCATCAACATTTTTTCTTTGAAAAGAAAAATTAAATCCTCCCCCAAGAGCGAAGATTAACCCTAAACCCGGCATCCTCCGTCAAATTAATGACATAGCCCAAGCAGCTATGCTGCCGTTTAAAAATTCCTTCCTGGGATCCATTAAGTTTGTGTCGCCTCCTTTCAAGCTTTGGCGATCAGATGAGTCGAGTGAGGAGTATAAATTATGCACGCATCTAGCCACTTTAGAACCTAATAACCCATCCAATAAAGTAGGACCGTCTCACAAAACTTCCCCCGGCAGCACTTGCTTGCAGCAAACACTCATACAACTAAATGGATCAACTCTTTACAGGACTCCTCCACAGGGCAAGGAACCACGCCTATCCATCACAAAATCTCGGCATTTTTATTCCGGTTCCCTCCAACCACCCATAATCCTGATCCATCATCTAAAGCTGACTTCCAGGAAGGATGGCGGAATGGCTGCCGCCGCCATTTCGAAATGATATACACATCCTAATCCTTCTCCCGTGAAGCATCGGTGTGGGTTGATAAATTTTGCAGCCAATCCTGCGGCAGCATCAGCTTTTTTCCTCTTTCGTTTTTGGTGTCCCTTTCGAGCTTTCTTGGTCCCGGAAAACACAGCTGAGTCTGGCGAAACTTCACTTCCAATTACCTGAAATGGGAAACAGGAGAGAAATAGATCGGATGAGAATGGATTAGAGTTTACCGGTTCCAAATCCCGGAGCCGGGACAGGTAATAAAACTTTAAGTGATCAAAGTGATAAATGAAACTATGGTATGATTATGGAACCGAAAGGTTTCTTTAAAGCACGCTTGACTTTTGCGTACTTTTTCAAACGATTCAGTGAAAAAAAAATCAACCCTTCACTTCAATCTTGAAGAAATTGAAAAGAACAATAACTGATTTTTCAGAATCCTAGGAAAGCTTTTCCCCGCATTCAAATAAATTCAGCAACTGCAATCATTTTTCCCCGGAAAATTGTTTCCTAACCGGCGAACTTCTTCCACTAACAAATAGTTGCCACTCAACTCACTTGGTTGAGCGGGCAACCGAGCAAAACTTTTCCTGGAGCCAAAGGGCGGAAAATAACTGCACCCGGAAAATGCAGCAACAGCCAGCAGACGAAACGACGAACTGAATATGCAAATTTATGTTTACAGGCTGATAGCCACAAACGGGAGAGAAACCGTAGGTATCTATAGCAGCATCCTCACCGAATGATGGAAACGGCACATCTTTGACATTCGAAGTAGTAAATCCTGAAGCACAATTTCTCCGGTCGGAATGTACCGTAGAATGTTCAATTTGTTTTCAATCCCATTCATTTTAGGAGGAAAAAGGCGACAGGTACGGTAGTCTTTTCAAACTTTTAAAAATGTTTCTCCTTTGTAATCAAGGTGGGTATATATTCAGGAGGTGTTCCCGAATAACGAATTCCCGATTCAGCCATTTTGGCTTGTAGGCTATGCAACTATGCGGAACTCATGAAGTTTGTTTACCAACAAACCACAGAAAAGCTGAGCAAAAAATAAACAAACTCATTGAGAGCCCCGCTCACTCCTCGCCTACTTACTGTGAAAGTCGGAGAACCTAGTGTATCTAAGAACCTTGTTTGTAATGTCTTTAAACATTAAAAAGAGTGAACGTAAGTCGTCAGTCCTTAACCCTGAAGTCTCTTGTTTTATTTGACTCGTCGTCATTTAACGTCGAGTAAAGAGTGTCCATGATGAAAATGCCACACACAAAATTGATTAGCAAAATTCGAATTTTCATCCGATTGCCATCAAATTTTCAGGGATTGAAAAATAACTATTAAACTTCATTTAACCATTTTACTCGTATTTCATTTACAGTCCATACGCAAATGCCCGCACCTTGGCGTTAACCCCTGCCATAAGATTCTACACATCCTGTGAATTCACCGATTTTTGCATGTAAACCCATACTTTCTCGAGTTCCTCGACTGTCTTCACTACCTTAGATCGTTTAGGAAGGTGCTGTTGCATAATCGCACAGTACTTCTCGATGGGGCGGAGCTCTGGAGTGTTGGGAGGGTTGAACATTTCCGACACGAAATTGACCTTACTGTCCGCAGTGGTCCAGCACGTTCTTGGAGTAGTGGCATGAGGTCAAACCATGGGTGCGAACATGCTCCGGAAAGCTGAACTTAACCTTGGCCGTGAAAATCAGGTTGCCGGGTGTCGGATTCTTCTAAGGAATCTTCCGGACAAACAATTGGAAAACGTCCATTGCTGCCAAAATTTGTTACTCAACTGATGCTTCACGCACATTTGTCTTTCTTTCTCTCTTTCTCTTTTCTAACCGTTTCTAAAAGGCCTTTCACACACTCAACTAGAACCATTCATTTCCATGTTTAAATCTTTCAATATGTTTAATCATTATTTCAAACTTTTCATTTCTGCTATTGTTCATCTGTATCCTACACCGGGGATCTGTTTTAAGTCGGCCTTCACATATGTTTCGTCGTCCATGATGCAGCATTCAACTTTCGTCAGCATGTTGAGGTTCAACTTCCTTGCACGGGTTTTGGCGGACTGGTTCTGTTTCTCGTCGCGATTGGGGGCCTTTTGTGCCTTGAACGTTCGAAGCCCAGCACTTCGCCATACTTTCTCTCCATCCACTCCATGATGTTTGGGATCATACGATGGGTCCACCTTCCTCTTTCTGAGCTGTCCCACAGCTGCTGCCAGTTGGCCATGGAGCTATCTCTGGCTCGCGTTCTCGCGTTTTGCGTGCCTCTATATTCGTAGCAATATGAGTCCTCCACCAACAAAACCGAGATGGGCATGACTCCCGCTACAACGCATGCAGCCTCCGACGAAACGGTGCGGTATGCACTGATGACCCGCAAATTCATTCGCCTCTGTACTCTGTTCAGCTTCTGCTGGTTACACTGGATGTTAAGACCAGATTTCCAGGCCGCCCCTCCATACCGAAGGATTGACGAAACTACACTCGAAATTATCCTTCGCTGACTACTTCGGATCCCCGAGTTGTTCGCCATTATCCTCGTGAGTGCGGCCGTTGCTGTTGCCGCCTTCTTGCACACATACTCAACGTGGTTTTTAAAGCTGAGCCGGCCGTCAATCATCACACCCAAATAATTAAGCTCACGCTTTGATTCGATAGTGCATGATCCAACTGTGATCCTGCCTGTTTGCGGTGAAATCAGGTTTGATATCAGGACCATCTCGGTTTTGGGGTGAGCCAACTGCAAACTTTTGGAGTGCATCCAGCTCTCTACCGCTTCACCAGCCTCTGAAGCTCTTAGCTGGACGATTTCTGTTGAGTAACCCGTCGCTAGTAGCACGACGTCGTCCGCGAAACCAACCAACTTTACTCAATGGCAGGCTCAATATCAGCACCTCATCATACGTAATATTCCACAGAACCGGGCCCAGTATCGACCTTTGCGGTACTCCAGCTGTAACATCCATTTCCTGGAATCCTTCGCTCTTCATGTATAGTAGCTTGCGGTGCTGGAAATAGCTTTTCACTAATTTGCAGAAATATTTCGGTACCCTCATTTTTATAAGCGAAGAAACACTCGCTGCTAAGCTGACACTACTGGAGGCGTTGCGCACGTCCAATGTTCCTACCGCACAAAAACGGCCCCCTATTCTCTTCTTGAGTTTGGCTTTATCAGCCGTTCCGATGACAGTTCGAATGGCGTCGACTGTGCATCGCCCTTTTCGAAAGCCGTATTGATTGTTGGACAATCCGCTCTCGCCCTCGGTGTAGCGCTGGATACGATTCAAGATCACCTTTTCCAGAACCTTTCCAACCGTATCCAGTAGGCATATTGGCTTGTATGCCGATGGGTTCCCCAATGTTCGGGCAGCAGAACCAGCTTCTGCCGTTTCTAAATTTCTAGAAACATCCTTTCTTCTATACAAATTTGCAGTGACGATCGGAACATTTCGGGAAATTCCATAATCGCGGCCTTAACTGCAATGCTCAGGATACCATCTGGACCCGGAGCCTTTTCCGGCTGAAGAGATTTCGCGATGTCGCGGCGATGTCGCGCAGTTCTTCCAACGATATTAACTCCTCCTCGCTTGTATCCCAGTCGTACGGGACTTGCGGCCAGCTATTGATATCATGACGAGGGAACAGCTCTCTCGTTATTTCCCTCAGTTTGTTGGGGCACATTTCAGGTGGTATGCTACCACCGCTTTTGTTTTATTGCCATGACTAGCCTGTAGGCATTACCTCATGGTCGGTCATTGGCATCAAGACAAAATTTCCTTAAGAAGGGGGTAGGGTCTGACACTTTCAAAAAATCGATTTTTATTTTTTTTTATTTTCTTATTGTAAAACATTTCAAGAATGTTGTGTCAAATTTTCAAGTCAATTGAAGGAAAACTGTAGAAATGATAGGCCTTTATCTCCTCCCATCTAATACTGCAAGAAAGCAAGAGCAGAAACTTCAAACGCGTTTTTCTCGAAAGCACATTTTTAAAGTCCGTGGAAATCGTCATTTGAAAACTACTTATCCGATTCTTTTCAAATTTGGAACATATTTTCTACATATAAAATACCAAACCCCAAAGATTTTCTTTTTTTTTTACTTTGGGGAGATTTTTTCGTGAACGATGATGGATTTTTTCGTGAAAAATCGTAGTTTTTACTTCAAACAGCCACGAAAATTTCATACATTTTTTTAAGTTAAATAAAATCGTTGGGGTCCAGAAAAACATCTATTAAAAATATTTTGCTCTGATTTTTTGACTTCAGATGATTCTGTGCTGAGATACAGTGTCCACTGCAAATCCTGTTTTCTAAAAGGCATCCTCGAAAGTGCTCCGTCACCGGCTCATTTTTCAATATTTTTCTACGAAAAAATTACTAAATGTTCTTTTAACAATGCTTTGTATAATGCAAAAAATTTGAATACATTTGTTCGAACGATAGCTCTAGAAAAAAATCGTGAAAAATGATGTTTTTTTTACCCGTTAGACCCTACTCCCTACGTTAGACAAACTGACCATCCCAACTTTAACCGCCTGCACTCGAGTGCGTTTATCCAACTATTCAGTGCATACACGAATTCATCCAACAACGAATCAAAAACAATCACTTGAAATCGAAACAGCGGTATGACGTCAATAAAAAACCGGCTCCTTTTAATGTAGGAGATCTAGTGTGGCGTCGGAACTTCACTCTCTCATCGAAGGCAGATCACATCAACCGGAAACTGGATCCCAAGTTTGTACCGGCAATCGTGAGGAAAATACTGGGCACCAACCTCTACGGAAGATGTTCAATCAGGAAAGCAGGGTCGGTATCATGCCAAAGACATGGAAGCCGACTAATATAGATTCAAGCTACATATGTAAGCAGTTGCTGACAACACACACACAAAACACGACATTGAGACGGCTGATGGACCTACACTACACACATTGAAACCTCGCCTCCAATCCTATCGGACTACAACAACACGTTCCTGACGCCGAATCAGCGTTGAATTGCGCTTGGGATATTGGAATGCTGGAAATCTTGGAAAGTACAGCAGCTCCAAACACCACGTCGCTGCAGTCGAAGGGATTGTCAGGACAACATCAAGAACCACGCGGATTACAGTTTTGCGCAGAAGTTGTGCGGAGTAGACATCATGACGGCCGCTACTACCATATCGACTCTGCCGCAAACTACCGATACCGCCATGTTCCAGCTATGACGCAGATCAATCACCATCTGTGAACCACTACGCTCAATGCGCTAAAAACACCGTTAGCCGATCAGGAGAAATCGTGCCACAATCGAGGGCAGTTAGCAGGATCATCGCTCGCTATCTTCTCGAACCATCACAGCTATGAAGACAAGCTAGGCCTGTGAACGACTGCGTTATCGCCGAAAACACCATTGCCGATCGGGACAAATCGAGCCATCGTCAAGCGCAGCGAGCAACAACATCTTTCACTACCTCCTCGCTTGACGACTATACAGCCACGTCCATCACCAAGGGTGATCATCAAAGAGATCTTAATCGACTCAATCACCACACTACACCGAACGTGACAGTATGCCCGACTAGAGCATTGATTAACGCCTTCGCAAGCGGATTGAGCTCGTCCGCAGCGACAGTGCGGAACTCACGCTGCAAACCTGCTCCTCGAGCGACAGCAGTAATTTCTTCGAAATGGACAACGCATACTGAAGCAGTACGGAGTGTGCAGGTATCGTCTGGACAGGCTCCTCAGTAAATGGAGGCCACAAACAGGACCATGCAGACCGAGAATACCCGGAAATGACTCCTCGGCGCCAAGGCGCTTTCCGTTCACGAACCGAGAAAAATCGTACTCTGGGGGCTGGACGCAGTTCGCAGAGAGTCTCGTAAGAAGACAGTATTGGAACGCCAGGCCAGGTTCTCCAATACGACACCGAAAGAAGTCACTATTAAACCCGCAAGGCCTCCCGCGGGCTAGCCGTTAGTCAGGGCGGGAGAAACTGACCGTGTTCATGCTAAACGCAAACACGCCGTTACTGGAACGTGACAAACCAGCAAGAAGCTCTCTTGAGCGCGATCCGTTAGTCAGGGCGAGAGAAACTGACCGTGTACATGCCTCGCGCTGTCACGCCGTTACTGGAACGTGACAAACCAGCAAATCCAGCTATGCAAGCAGAAACACGACTACCAACTACGGAGGACCACTCCACGAAAATTCGGACAGACAGATCGTTTGCCGATCGGGACAAATCGAGCCGCGGAGAGCAACATTTGGACAACAGCACCTACATATAAACCAGCTATGAGCTACACCAGCGACGAAGAGAGTATACTCCACCAAAATACAGTATTGGAACCAAAACCAACAAACCGTACTAATCTGAAATGGTGTCACAAGGTGAATCCAGTGTTTGAACCACATGCTGAACTAGTCCCAATTTTAGGGGAAGTAGCATAAACGGGGTAGTCAAGAAAACCCTCCATTCAAAAGCAACGCGATCTGGAGGCGCGGTAAAACCTCCATTCGGGCTCTTGGCGATCAGGGAACTAAATTCTCCCTTTCCATGGATTTGCTGCTTTTCCCTCCTTTTTAACCACCATATTTTTTAACCTCTTTTTAATTTTTATATTTGTTTAATGTTTTGTGTCTTTGAGCAAATTTGTAATGTTTAAGCTACTGTTTTGTGTTTGTAACCGTAGCGGAGGCAAGAATTTAGAAGCTGGTACAGGAACGGTCAGGGACGATTTGCCAAGACTCGTTGGCGTTCGGTCAAGTCTTCCAGAAGTCGCTGGAGTAGTATTTTGGATTTGTGCGTTTTGATCTGGCAAGCATTGCTGTGGCTTGCGAAGTTTCGTGGTTGCCTTAGGGTGGACACACCGATGTCTCTGATCGTTGCCTAGGTAAAGAGGTTTTTGAATTTTTCATGAATCGTTTGTCTCCGATTCATGAAAAATTCTTCCGTTGCGGTAGTGTATGTAGCATTGAAATTAAGTTTGTCTAGCTATTTTGTTGTGAGCGTGTAGTGATTGAGTGAAAAAGATACAAAAGAATGAGTGTTTAGTATTTAGAGTGTAGCTGTCAAACGCACACGTGGAAAAAACAAGACAAACAAAGAGCAACAAACAACAACAATTATCAATGTACTCAAAACAATCAACGTAAGAAAACGATTAGGCGGTAAAATTCGCCATCGCGCGTTAAACCAAAAGTGTCCGCTATCGTTTGGTGTCGCAGAGCTGTTGTCATCGGAAAAGGAGGACATTCCGGAGCTGTTTGATGAAAAGGTAGCGGAAAAATAAGTGCTCCCCGAGTGTGTCCAGCAGCAAAGGAAACCGAGCGAAGGTAGCAGCAACTCGATTCCAGTTAAAAGCGACTCAGGTAACACAACACTTTTCCTTCGACAATTACCTTTTAAACAACCAGCATTTTGCCGTAGATTGTAGAGGATTTGCAGAAAAATAAAAGGCAAAAGAAGGAGAAAGAAAGCTTCGCAGCCAAGGCAAAGAGTGAGTCTAACTTAAAATAAAAAGCCCTCTCCTGAAGCCATTAAAGTAACTGCTCGATTTTGTAGTGTCGTGTGCCTCGTAAACCACGCAGCGGATGGTAGCTTAGATCCAGCAGAAGCCAACGGCCGCATTGGGTGAGTGCCTTATTATTGTACTGCATGAGCCAATCCTAACGTCGCGATGAATTTCAATAGGGTCGTTTTTGGGAGCTGAGCCAATCGCTTTTCGGGACTCGATTTTCGCCATCTTGGTTTTGCGAGTCCCGTTTTTGTTAAAGTAAGCTGCGGACGTAGAGAGATCGGATCGAACCGGAAGTCGTTGGAGGTGCTCCGGGCAGCTGCGGTACGCCCGTCGAAGCAGTGAGGCCAGGCAGGGTTGCCAGTTTACCGGATACGACTGTGATAAGAAGAAAGGAAGCTGTGGACCTCTGTGCCGTCCAAGCAGCTGTGATATGATTGTTGTGCGTTTGATGTTAGAGTAGGAAAACGGGCCCGTGAGTAATAATGTAAGCTAGCTAAAGTTTTTAAAATGTCGTATAAGTAAAATATTATGATTGTTACAAGTTTTGGGTTTTGAGTGTTTGTGTTTTGGGTTTTAGTTAGCCGTGCAGCACACACTGAAAGTCAGTGGTACTCAACTCGTTTCAACCCTCCCAACACACCAAAACTTCGCTCAATCGGAAAATATTGGGCGTAAACTATCAGAACCTTCAGAAGACCCAAAAAAACAGCGAGAAGCAGTTTAAAGCAAACTGGCCCTTTGCGGCAAGGAAAGTGGATGAGGACACTGCACAAAATCTGATGGCAGGCGTCAAACGAAAGGCTCGCTAATTGGGACTAGGTTAACCGGAACCTTAACTGAACTTTTTTTCCGTCTTTTATACATCTTGAACTTATAAATGAAAGATACTATGATTTTTTTTTTTAATAAATAAATACTCGATTTACACGCAAATTAGTCTGACCACTTTTTGATTCAAACATCTTTTATTCATTTCTATAGAGTAAGATTTGAGTAATCACCTTGATTTTTATACATACAAAAGCGATGCTTTTTTTTGTTAATCGCTCTTTTTTCACAATATTGGGCACAAATATAATTGTTATCTGTTAGATAACGAGCAAAAAAACAAAGTGGTGCTGGGTTTGTTTCACTTAGTGTAGGTATGATTCATTTTAATTTTGTATCAATACTTTTTCTCTATCTTTCGGTTGCTGTAAAACCTCACTCGATGACTCCAACTATGTACATTCTTTCAAACTGGAACAACAATCGAGTACCCTCGCTGGAAGCCAACATTGAAAATGTGAACATAATAATTTTATCAAATCCATCATAATTTTCTTGCCACAATCATGGGCGCAGCCAGCCGGTATCATCGTTATGAGTTGCAAGATGAATTACCGGAACCAGGTGCAGCTGCAGCAAACTTCCGGCATCGACTACTGTTTCCGCTTCATAGGGTAGCGATTTTCCTCTAGACTGCGCTTTGTACCATTCTTTCAGGAAAGGCAAACGACAAACACAGAAGACGACGACGCACAATCAAGACGACAATAAAGTAAATGCTTGAATGGAAAATTTTTACGCTCCAAGATAGTGTAGTAAAGCCCAGGATTTTGTCATTTTATTTTTATTAAAGAAATTCCCGCTCTGCGAACCTCTCTGTAATCAAATATCGATTCTTTTTTCTGATGTTGCAGTCCATTGACCAGAAAAATGCAATCCGGTTCTTCTGGATCTGAGCTTTGCTCCATATAAGGAGGTTTAATTATAAAATAATTTCAGATAATTTGTTTATTTATCTATAATTGTTTTCTTCGTCACAGCAGCAGCGCTGCACTCCAAGGTACCAAGCAGGAAAATTTGCTAAAATTGAATTAAAATTAAAATTGTAAGGTGCTAGCGAGCTTATTTACTGGATAGTATCCCGCTGCCGCGGAAACTACATGACTGACAGCCAGAGGGCGAATAGATAGTTATAAACGGGATATGGAAAAGCTAGGATGATAATCGATTACTTGCTCCGCTCCAAGCTCGACAGGCAGATGATAGTGACAAGTCGGAAATTTGATTTCGTGCAGTGATTATATCAATCGAAAGGCAAGATATCAAACACTGAGATCAGAACTTTGTGAAAGTTTTCATTCCTTTTTCCCGATTTCTCAGGAAACTCAGCAGTTAACTTGAAGTTTTATGGTACGTTCAAACAAAAGTGGTTCGAGCCAACATGAATCACCTGTTGTGAAATCAAAAGACAGCGAAAGCCGTTATGAAAGTGAATACTTAATGAGCAAAACTTTTTGAGCCCCAAGAATTCAGAGAGAGAGGACATGGCAAAGTGAAAAAAACCTCTTTGAACCCAAAACCACCTTCATGTTGAGTGTTCAACTTACACCACCAGGTAGATGTGAAAGAGAAAACATAAGCAATGGAATCATCTGTCGGGTTCCGGTTTCTTGAAGCGCGTTCCTTGGCACAAAGTGGAGAACAGCTTTTCCAAGCACCCCTCCCTATCGAAAGGTTACAGTGAAGGTTAAGGAGCATGATTTCCCAAAAGTTGAAACATAATGAGCATCGGGGACAAAGGTTCGACTACATTGAGCCAAACTCAGCCGGCTCCTTTCTTAATGCTGATGGAAATATGATTTCGCAGTTATCTTTCATCCATTAGGTTACTCCTCTTGGTTTGGGGTCGGTGTGGTTTTTTTCTGCTGCTAGTAGAGCCGAGAAAAGTCACCTCCCTTCTGAGTGGGTTTTGGTGTTCGGTCTGGAGATGTAAAAATTTCGGCACCAAGTGATTTCACGAGAGTGCTCAAAAATAAGTCGAACAAATTTTAAGGATTTTTAAACTTCGATTATGAACGAAGAAAAATTAAAAATCAGGAAACATAAAACCTAATGACATTTTTTTTAAATAAGACACCAAATGTATTCAAAAACATTTTCTTGATTTCCGACATTGGCACACAGATGATTACTATTCCAAATAAATGATGTAGCGTTATTATCAAGAAAATTAGTAATTATATAATTTTGAGCGTGTACTGATTGGACTAGTTAGAACAAAACTTGAGTGTTTAGAATCAAACGCGTCAAACGTCAAACAAACACCTGGGCGTGTTTTCTCGAAATAAATTTCTAGGCACTCAAACCCCTTTTTATCCAAGCGTAGTTGATGTTTTCGCATCCAACTATAAATATAAAAGACACACTGATGATCGACCTTACGCAATCCACTATGAATATAATAGATTCAACTGTAATAGTATTATTGATTTAATTTTAAATACGATAGGTTCAACTACAATTGTATGATTGATTTTATGCATTCAACTATAAATATAATAGATTTAACTAAACATTTCTGGTGGACCTCTAACATATAACTATATGATATATTCAACTGTAGTGGTATAATTTATTCAACTGAAAATATGATAGCTTCAACCACAAATGAATGATTCATTCTAGGCATTGAACTATAAATATAGTAAATTCAACTATATTTTTATAACTGATTGTGTGATACCTCAATATATACATACACATCCAAACACTACATTTATTAACATAATTGTCATTTTTGTCATTTTTGTCATTTCTGTCATTTTTGTAATTTTTGTAATTTTTGTAATTTTTGTAATTTTTGTAATTTTTGTAATTTTTGTAATTTTTGTAATTTTTGTAATTTTTGTAATTTTTGTAATTTTTGTAATTTTTGTAGTTTTTGTAATTTTTGTAATTTTTGTAATTTTTGTAATTTTTGTAATTTTTGTAATTTTTGTAGTTTTTGTAATTTTTGTAATTTTTGTAATTTTTGTAATTTTTGTCATTTTTATCATTTTTGTCATTTTTGTCATTTTTGTCATTTTTGTCATTTTTGTCATTTTTGTCATTTTTGTCATTTTTGTCATTTTTGTCATTTTTGTCATTTTTGTCATTTTTGTCATTTTTGTCATTTTTGTCATTTTTGTCATTTTTGTCATTTTTGTCATTTTTGTCATTTTTTGTCATTTTTTGTCATTTTTTGTCATTTTTGTCATTTTTGTCATTTTTGTCATTTTTGTCATTTTTGTCATTTTTGTCATTTTTGTCATTTTTGTCAATTTTGTCAATTTTATCATTTTTGTCATTTTTGTAATTTTTATCAATTTTGTCATTTTTGTCATTTTTGTCATTTTTGTCATTTTTGTCATTTTTGTCATTTTTGTCATTTTTGTCATTTTTGTCATTTTTGTCATTTTTGTCATTTTTGTCATTTTTGTCATTTTTGTCATTTTTGTCATTTTTGTCATTTTTGTCATTTTTGTCATTTTTGTCATTTTTGTCATTTTTGTCATTTTTGTCATTTTTGTCATTTTTGTCATTTTTGTCATTTTTGTCATTTTTGTCATTTTTGTCATTTTTGTGTCATTTTTGTCATTTTTGTCATTTTTGTCATTTTTGTCATTTTTGTGTCATTTTTGTCATTTTTGTCATTTTTGTCATTTTTGTCATTTTTGTCATTTTTGTCATTTTTGTCATTTTTGTCATTTTTGTCATTTTTGTCATTTTTGTCATTTTTGTCATTTTTGTCATTTTTGTCATTTTTGTCATTTTTGTCATTTTTGTCAATTTTGTCATTTTTGTCATTTTTGTCATTTTTGTCATTTTTGTCAATTTTGTCATTTTTGTCATTTTTGTCATTTTTGTCATTTTTGTCATTTTTGTCATTTTTGTCATTTTTGTCATTTTTGTCATTTTTGTCATTTTTGTCATTTTTGTCATTTTTGTCATTTTTGTCATTTTTGTCATTTTTGTCATTTTTGTCATTTTTGTAGTTTTTGTAATTTTTGTAATTTTTGTAATTTTTGTCATTTTTGTCATTTTTGTCATTTTTGTCATTTTTGTCATTTTTGTCATTTTTGTCATTTTTGTCATTTTTGTCATTTTTGTCATTTTTGTCATTTTTGTCATTTTTGTCATTTTTGTCATTTTTGTCATTTTTGTCATTTTTGTCATTTTTGTCATTTTTGTCATTTTTGTCATTTTTGTCATTTTTGTCATTTTTGTCATTTTTGTCATTTTTGTCATTTTTGTCATTTTTGTCATTTTTGTCATTTTTGTCATTTTTGTCATTTTTGTCATTTTTGTCATTTTTGTCATTTTTGTCATTTTTGTCATTTTTGTCATTTTTGTCATTTTTGTCATTTTTGTCATTTTTGTCATTTTTGTCATTTTTGTCATTTTTGTCATTTTTGTCATTTTTGTCATTTTTGTCATTTTTGTCATTTTTGTCATTTTTGTCATTTTTGTCATTTTTGTCATTTTTGTCATTTTTGTCATTTTTGTCATTTTTGTCATTTTTGTCATTTTTGTCATTTTTGTCATTTTTGTCATTTTTGTCATTTTTGTCATTTTTGTCATTTTTGTCATTTTTGTCATTTTTGTCATTTTTGTCATTTTTGTCATTTTTGTCATTTTTGTCATTTTTGTCATTTTTGTCATTTTTGTCATTTTTGTCATTTTTGTCATTTTTGTCATTTTTGTCATTTTTGTCATTTTTGTAATTTTTGTAATTTTTGTCATTTTTGTCATTTTTGTCATTTTTGTAATTTTTGTCATTTTTGTCATTTTTGTCATTTTTGTCATTTTTGTAATTTTTGTCATTTTTGTCATTTTTGTCATTTTTGTCATTTTTGTCATTTTTGTCATTTTTGTCATTTTTGTCATTTTTGTCATTTTTGTCATTTTTGTCATTTTTGTCATTTTTGTCATTTTTGTCATTTTTGTCATTTTTGTTGATTTTATCATTTTTGTTGATTTTATCATTTTTGTCATTTTTGTCATTTTTAACATTTTTGTCATTTTTGTCATTTTTGTCATTTTTGTCATTTTTGTCATTTTTGTCATTTTTGTCATTTTTGTCATTTTTGTCATTTTTGTCATTTTTGTCATTTTTGTCATTTTTGTCATTTTTGTCATTTTTGCCATTTTTGTCATTTTTGTCATTTTTGTCATCTTTGTCATTTTTGTCATTTTTGTCATTTTTGTCATTTTTGTCATTTTTGTAATTTTTTTTTTTATTTTTGTCATTTTTGTCATTTTTGTAATTTTTTTTTTAATTTTTGTCATTTTTGTCAATTTTTTCATTTTTATCATTTTTGTCATTTTTTTCATTTTTGTCATTTTTGTCATTTTTGAAATTTTTGTAATTTTTGTCATTTTTGTCATTTTTGTCATTTTTGTCATTTTTGTCAATTTTTTCATTTTTGTCATTTTTTTCATTTTTGTGATTTTTGTGATTTTTGTAATTTTAGTGATTTTTGTAATTTTGGTAATTTTTGTGATTTTTGTCATTTTTGTCATGTCCAGTAAAGCGTCCAATCTGAAATTAAAAACTCAATCATCCCAATATCACTTGTCTCGGTTCAATTGATTCGAGCGGAAAAGTTTTCCGGCCAAGTTTGCGGAAGGTGAACCGCAACTTTCTTGGATTTTGGCCTTCCTTTAAAAAAAAATCCTGGGGCAATGGTACTGGCGGAAAATGGCAAGCACGTGTTTTGATGAATGTTTACCGGCAGCGGAGCGGAACGGGATGGAATCGCAATGGAAATATATTCAAATTTCAGACTCCAAATTGATTTATGCTGTTGCTTTTGTTCGATTGGACATTTCCAACGTCGTCGTCGGTCAAGCGTTGGCTCTCGGTGATTGGACAAGATAAAATTGATGTCTCGCTTTTGGAAAAGGAGGGAGGTAATTCAATAAAGATGTTTTCGGTATCGATTAAACTGAGCTGCGCCAGATTGAGATTTTTCTCCTTTAATTTTGAGTAAATTTTCGTTGATCCACTTGTTTCTCCTGCTTAAACCATTTTTCGGGGCTCGGAGGTAAACAAACCACCCGTCACATTCTCATCGTAAATCAACCGAGTAAAAACAACATCCCCTCTATTCCCAATGCTTCATCTAATGAACAAACATGGAGTTCTTCCCTTCCATCCTATCGAAACATCTGTTCAGAGTGTAGCATATTCTATAAATTGTATGTTCTACCGTATTCCAAACATACTTCTACACGCTCAGATTCGTTTGCTTGCTTCGAAATTGAACCAGTCGATCCCGGAGATACTATCTCGAAGCCTAGCCTGTCCCTTCCTTTGCCCTGCAGACACTTCGATTTGCCGATTCCAACCAGAATCGTGCTGCTACTATCTACAGTGCTTGACCACAAACGATTTCACCTGGCTTCCGACTTCCGGTACACAGAGGATAAAGATATCCCGGGCACCTTTTCCCCAACTGTTTCCTCTCCCTGCTGCCGGTCATCTAGATTATTGATTTTGTGCTCGACTTGCGGTTTGTCTCAATGAAATCAAGATAACTTAAATGAAAGTGTCCTTTACGATGTGTAACCGATACGTCTTGGCTTTGAAACGGATGACTGCTATGCGATATTTGATTTGCAATATGCCATCTCCCGGTTGAATCAGGTTCTTTGTTAACAAAAATTAAATCTTTCGCATCTTTTTCAATTTTTTTCCTCTAACAGAACAAGGAATTATTTTTCTTAAATATTTAAATTACTTAGAATGTACTGCAATGCAGAAATGAGGATTTCTTGAATTTTTAGAATCATATTAGGTGCTCAACTAAGCACTCATTGTTTGTCAAAGGATGGCTCCAAAAGTAAAAGTATTGGTCAATTTATCATATATTCAAAACATCGTCAACGCCCCAGCAACCATAACTCCCATGAAACAGGTACGAAAAAGATTTCTCAACCTCATCATTGGTCTAAGGTACGTTCTATGCAGCTAAAAATGTAAATCTTATTGATACTTTCAAGTTCCAAAACAACTATGAATGATCTGAGATTCGTGAAAAGGGCAAAAAAAAAATTCTGTTTACGGTCATCTGTCTCTCGCTTCAGCTATGTTTAGAAACATGACCACCTCATCCGATCGAGCAATTACACCCAAGTCTTCAATTAATATCGGTTTAACAGAGTTTTGTTCAATTTTTGATCGCTTGCTTCCTTCCTCCGTCATACTTAATTATATCGCATCAGAATGGTGATTCAAGTATCTAATCATATGATGTACCTATTAAAAAATCAGCACCAATTCGGAATCACAAGGCCACGCCTATATGTTATTCTAGCAGCAACTAAACCCTAAACTCTGCAACTAAGGAAGTAGTGATAAGTTTTTGAAGGTTACCTAACCTATAAAAACTAAGATAACACCTCAACACACTTTTTGTGACTTTAAAATCCCGTTGTAAGCACTTTTGTGCACGTTATGTGACTTTTAAATCCCATCTTGATCACTTTTGAAGCACACAAAAGAATTCAATAGAAGAAAGGGCAGAACAGTCAGAAAATAAATATTACAGTACAGTGTAAAAAATCGTAGAGAGTTTAAATTCAGCAATGAACCGATTTTTTTTCATCATCTCGAATTATTATTATTATTTATTGTACATCAACGGATCACATATTGATCCTTTTGAAAAAATTACAATTAAAGACACTACAAATACAATGGTCTTCACAAAACTTAAAGCTTTAGAGATTTTTCTTCGTAATGCATCCCTGGAAACGTCAAAATCAAAATGTTCGGAGTAGCGGTTGAATGTCTTGATTACACCAATAAGTGCTGTGTTAGCCCCATAATTATTCAGCCAAAGAGGAACGTAGATATAGCTGAAAATCACGATTTCTCAAACCATGTGATTGTACGTTGAGTATAAGACCTTCCAACAGTGCGGGACAATCAGTTCTAAATGAAAGCAACTCAGCTACGACAGAGGCTCGTGTAGCGGTCTTGCGGACTTATAGCGTGTCGAAGTCGATTAGGCGACAGCGGCTCTCGTAGCTAGGGAAGTCGGAACGGAGCTTGCCAGTTTTGGTGTCGAAGGGCGAATCTCATAAAGCACCGTTGGATAGCCTCGATACGCTCGGAGCTGTTTTAGTAATAAGGGCGCCAGATAGCAGAGGCGTATTCAAGGATCGAACGAACCAAACAACAATAGGGGCTCTTCAAACAGTATCTTTGTCGTCATGCGCAATAGTAGGCCTAGGCTTCTAGAAGCTTTATCGACGAAGTAATTGGTTTGAAGCTTGAAATCCACCCGTTTGTCAAAAATGACACCAAGATATTTCTCGTGCTTAACTCGAGCGATAGCATCGTCACCGAGCAAATAAACTGCTTGTTGAAAACGCAGGTTTCAGTGGTGGAATAGAGTTATCTTTATTCATGTTTCGTCTGTGAGGTCAGTAGAATACCACTATATTAATTAGCGATAGCTAATTGTCACTTTCCACTTCTTATATTCCCTAACCGGGAAAGTACTCATTTCTCAATGAGTACTTTGATATTCTTACCCAGAATATCTGGCAACACTGTTGTGTTACCACGAACCTAAATTGAGTTCTTTGGCTTCACAGTGTGATGATGTAAACATTTGTACCGGGTTTACCATCATCATCTGTCATCATCAATCATCGGTTCCATTGTTCGCAATTGCGAATTGCATGGAAATAGTGGCAACCAAAACAAACAATGTTTTGGTTTCGCCGGTAGAACAGCAGATTTCCTCTGCTGTTCACAAGGAACTTCGACCGGAATCCTCCCGAAATCGTGAGTATTAACACCTCCCCTCAATACGCAAATTGAGAACGCTGAACAGCTTCACATGCCTCGCCCTTGGTAACGCCTTCGTGAACGCATCAGCTGGCTGATCCTCAGTGGAAATGTGTCGCAAAGATAGCTGACCGCTTCTTATGATGTCTCTGATGAAAGCATACTTCACATCCAGATGCTTCATCCGCTGATGAGTGCGCGCCTCTTCCAGATACTGGATGCAAGGGATGTTGTCTTCCATTAACGTGAAAGGAGTGCTACCCACACCCAATTCACCAAGGAAGTTTGTTAACCATAAACCTTCCTTGACCGCATGCAAGGGCTCCTATCTCAGCTTCGGCCGACGACAGACTGACCGTCTGCTGACGTTTCGTTGACCCCGAAATAAGATTTCCGAAGATCATGTAAGCGTAGCCTGATACAAATCTTCGATCATCGGAGTCGTTGGCAAAATCTGCATCAGCATATCCGATGAGTGGTTCTGATTTCGCGTTTCTGCGGAATACCAAAGCCGTATCGGTCGTACCTCGAAGGTATCGCAGAATACGCTTCAGGCCTTGCCAGTGCCTATCCGCCGGGCTGGCCTGGTACTTGCTCAGTGCGCTAACCGCAGCACAGATATCTGGTCTCGAAGATGTCGCCAGATATTGTAAACAACCGATCAATTCTTTGAACGGTTGTTCGGTGAAAACCTCACCATCGTTCAGCTTCGTCCAGCGAACGTTTATGTCAAGCGGTGTGCTTACGGGTTTACAATCGGCCATACCGAATCGTTGCAGAACCTTCTAGACGTATCCTGATTGCGATATCTCGATGACGCTATTCGGAAAGTCTCGCTTGATGGTCATCCCCAAGAAAGTCTTGACTTCCAGGAGATCCTTCATCTGGAGTAGCCTTCCAAGCTCGGTCTTGATTCAGATAACCTCTTAAACGTCTTTTACGGCCATCAGGATGTTATCCACATACAGGATGAGGGTGAGTCCTCGCTTGCAGGATCGGTAAACGCAGCAGTCACTCTTCAACGGATAGAAACCAAGCTTTCTTATCTCGCCGTCGAATCGCTGGTACCAAGCACGACCCGCTTGCTTCAAGCCGTACAGGCTTTTCTGTAATCGAACGACCTTCGATTTGCCGACGAATGAAGATAACTTCTTCTAAATTTCCATTCAGGAATGCAGTTTTGACGTCCATCTGATGAACGACCATGTCGTATTCGTTCGCCAACGCCAAGACGGTCCGGACGCTCTCCATCTTGGCGACCGCTGCATAGGTTTCCCAGTAATCCAATCCTGGTCTTTGGGAACATCCTTTCGCGACCAATCGAGCCTTGCAGCGACCATCGTCCTTCACGGTGAACACCCATTTGGACAGAATGGGTTTCATGTGACCCGGGGGCAAGCTAACCGCTTCCCAAGTCTTGTTCTCCTTCAGGGCTGTCATCTCCTCGTCGATGGCGATCTTCCAGGAATCCCAATCGTCCCGGCGCTTCAGCTCAGTGATGTTCTGAGGTAGCTCCTCATCAACAACAGCGGCTACGTTAGCCAAGTAGCGCTGTGTAGTCCCTCTTGTCCGCTGACTTCGTCTCATGGCCGGTTCAGGGGTGACGAAATCTTGATCATCATCGTCATTGTCCGGGAATTCCTCGCTGCTCTCGTAGTCGCTCTCGCCGTGATCGTCAACAACCACACTGCTAACCACAGTGTGATCGGGATCAGCAGGCACATCGACTGACCGCTCGAATGTGTTTGCAGGTGTACGCACTTCGATGGGCTGATCGGATGTGGGCTGTTGTTCTGGCTCATACACATCAGCTAACCGCTTAAATGTGATGGTCTCTGGTGGTTCTTCGACAGGCTTCTTGATGCCCTCCTCTGGCACAGCACCACCACGCACTGGCTCCAAAACACTGATTTCGTCGAAGACCACGTTCCGGTGAATCTCGATGGATCGGCTCAAACTATTCCAAAGCCGATATCCGTTATTCGCGTAACCCACGAATACCAGACGTTTCGATTTCGGATCAAGCTTCTGTTGCTTTTCCTTGGGAACCTGTACGTACGCTGGACAACCGAAAATGCGCAGGTTGCTAAGCTTTGGCCTCCGACCGTACCACATCTCGAAAGGAGTCTTGATGACCACAAGACCTCTTGTTGGTGATCTGTTTGTGAGGTACGCAGCGCACAAAACAGCTTCGCCCCACATCGTCTTCGACAATCCGCTACCATGGATCATCGCTCTGGCCTTCTCCATCAGTGTACGATTCGCTCGCTCGCTGCGGAGTATACGGGACCGTGAATATCATCTGAACTCCTCTCTCAGAACAATGTCTTTGAAACTCGTTACTAACGTACTCACGCCCGTTGTCGCATCGCAGCTTGCACAGCTTCTTACCGTAGTGTGCAGTTGTCATAGCCTCGAACTGCTTGAAGCGCTCGAACACAAGTCCGAGTGCGCAAGCTCTTATGGTCTACCCGACCTAGGCAGCTCGACGTTGTGGAAACTGTTGGCTGCTTGTCTACCTGCCATACAGCTTTCGCAGACAGCTTGTTTCTCCACCTTGGCTGGAATATGGCAGGTACCCTCCACCATATTGTTACGCACCATTCGCTGCAACGCTCCAACGCCAAAATTTCCAAGTCGCACATGCTATTGTTTAACTGCCGGCTGACTTCCAAGCAAGGCTTTCCGCCTGATTTTAGGGCTCCAAAACAAATCCAAGCAGTATAAATCGTTCAGGAGTTTTCCTTGGGCAAAAACCTCCCCTGAATACTCAAACTGGACTTGCTTTCCGAGAAAATTAACCGTTTTCCCGTTCTCGGTGCACTTTCTGACCGAAAGAAGGTTTTCGTCGAGCTCTGGAATCACAAGTACATTGTACAGTATAATTGGAACAATGGACTTTCCATTTACACTGCTCAGATGCATTGTTCCAGTTCGCTTGGCTCTCAAACATTCGCCAGTTTTAGCTGTGTTGATAACATATGGCTCTTGCAGAGTCTTGACATCAACCAACAGGCTCTGATCTCGAACCATGTGTTGAGTGGCACCAGAATCGATGACAATTCGAATCTTACGTTGATTCTGGTGGCTGATAACCTCAGCTTGCGTGCGATTAGAACTTCTAGCAGGCTGTTTCCTGATAACCCTAGTAGAACAACCTCTCTTGGTCATCAACGCCGTTTCTCGATGATTTTGAGAAACCTTAAGGTTCAGCAGTATGGGGTGGTTAAAGTCGCTGGCAACTAACCATAGCCCAAACCACCTCCTCCAGGAGTCCAGAAATTGCTTCTAGCTGTGCTCGAGCATGCCAACAGCAGCGCACAGCCAGAGCACGAGAGTAACCCTCTCGGCTGCGGATCCAGGGACTCCTCCCAGCCGTCGGACGTGAGTTCACACATGCTAACCGCTGCGTGGCTCTTGACGGCATCGAGAGTAACCCTCTCGATCCGCGAAATCCCGGGCTCGACCGCTGACGGCACCTCCTGGCTGGCCTGGGACATTTCGCTGCCTGGTGGTTCTCTGGCTGGTCCCTCTGGGCTGAATCGTCTCAACGCTGGCGGGTTCTTCTGGCTGGTGGTCCTCTGACTGCTGGCTGGTCCACTTGCTAACCGCAAGTTCGAAACTTGAGAGAACCCCTCTCTAACTAACTCGAAAATTTTCAACCCAGACGTATCTGGGCCATAACCTGTTGAAAACGCAGGTTTCAGTGGTGGAATAGAGTTATCTTTATTCATGTTTCATCTGTGAGGTCAGTAGAATACCACTTTATTAATTAGCGATAGCTAATTGTCACTTTCCACTTCTTATATTCCCTAACCGGGAAAGTACTCATTTCTCAAAGAGTACTTTTATATTCTTACCCAGAATATCTGGCAACACTGTTGTGTTACCACGAACCTAAATTGAGTTCTTTGGCTTCACAGTGTGATGATGTAAACATTTGTACCGTGTTTACCATCATCATCTGTCATCATCAATCATCGGTTCCATTGTTCGCAATTGCGAATTGCATGGAAATAGTGGCAACCAAAACAAACAATGTTTTGGTTTCGCCGGTAGAACAGCAGATTTCCTCTGCTGTTCACAAGGAATTTCGACCGGAATCCTCCCGGAATCGTGAGTATTAACAAAGGAAGCCGCTTACGGGAAAGAGAAATTGCTCTGCATTTAATACGATTCAAAGGCAGCCAATTGACATAACACCAGGAGGCGTAGAGGTTGAACTGGTCCTAGATGAACTTGGCATCGTCGGGGCAACAGCACGTCGTTGAAATAAATCAAGAATAGTATCGGTCCTAGATGGCTCCCTTGCGGCACTCCATAGGTGGCAAAAAACTGGTTGGAAAAGGATACTGCCGTTCAGTTTCCGACCTACCAGGTAGCTGCGAAACCATTCAAGTAAAGACCCACAAAAACCAATGCGCTCGAGTTTGGCGATAGCTATTTCATGGTACACTTTGTCGGAAGCGGCTGACAGGTCGGTGTAGATGGCGTCTGTTTAGAATCCTTAAGCAAAACTGTCTTGCACTCTAGACGTAAACGCCAGCAGGTTTGAGGACGTAGAGCGCTTAGGTTTAAAACAACCTCCAGTAGATTTCGTGCTGTTGTGAGGCCTCGATCAGAACGGAACACTGTGTAGTCCGAACAGAAAACCTGGCTGGTAAGGATCCTGTCCTTAAGCCAAGTTTCGGTGAAGACAACGATGTCGTAACAGGAACTTGAGGAGGCAAGGAAACATTGTTTAACACAGGCATTGCCATGTGCAATGCCGCCGACGTTATGGTAGTAGAGATTGATACTATCACGTTTACCGCCATGCAAATCGGCTTGTTGTACACTGGAACGGGAAGATCCATCACGAAGAGGAAAGCCAATAGAAGATGGATACTTGCCTGGTAAGACAGGCTGGAGACTAAGGGCTGCGAGGTCCCCAAAAGGCCGGATTTGTAGGGTCCCGGTGATGGGATCCCTATTGGAGCGGCATGCTTAGAGTCGACAGGTTCGGAGGACTCCGTTGTGCTGACTCTGATGCGTTCCGAAGTAGAAACCCTTGAAGTGAGTTCGGATGACGTGAAAAACGATGAACTAATGGAAGTGCACTCGATTTCAAGGCCGTGGAAGATCCGTTGTCGGAGAACGTAGAGTCGGTGGTTGTGGCAGTCACAGAAGCGGCGTGACTGAAGTTTTTGAACCGCCAGGAGTTGACTTGAACCACGAAACAGGCGGAAACGTAACAGCAGGTGTTAACGGATTGTTTGATGCCAGAACCTCGAATTCCCTCAACAGGACTCCAGCTGGCCAGGTCCTAGGGGAAAGGGTGGCGTCCTTGTGTTTAAGATCCACACCCTCTTTGAATGAAATGGACCGAAGTGTAGAGACGTCAACATCCTTGTGGACCAGAAGATGAATCTCGGCAGATTCACATTGTAGTCATTCGATAGCAAGCTCTTTAATGTCTTTAACTGAGACACTGTTTTGCAGCTTCGCCAGATAAACTCAGCACTTTTTTTCAGGAGCAGCGACCGTTGCAATCGTCTTCACGGTGGCCTTTTTTGTAACCACACAGGGTGCAAGAATCGGATTCGTCTTCTCTCAGGATCAGGATTGAGATAAAAGACATAAAACCAGGTGCTTGAAACATGAGATCTATAACTGGATATATGATACCTGATTTTTGGATCCTGAGGCCTGATGCCTGGGGTATGAGATATGAGACATGAGAACTGAAGCTTGTAACCTGAGATTTGAAACCTACACACAGTAACCGGGAATCTACGATTTCGATAAATGACTCTACCCAACAGGTTTTCGGTAATTGATAATTTTTCCACCGAACTTTCGAACTGCCGCAGCCCATGGCGTAGAGGATAACCTTCAAGTCTTCTAAGCCAACGGCCATGAGATCGACTCCCGGTCACGGCATACATAGTACATTTTCTGTGGATTGGTGGCTTTAGCATTTGTACTTTACTAGATAAATCTGTACATGTGGCAACCAAGTTCTGGCGACAACGGCAAAGCACAAAAATATTCATCGCTATAGCCGCATGTAGCGCTTATGTTAGGTCGGTTGGAATTCAACTTAAGGACGAAAAAAGTCGGGAAGAATGACCCTGGTACTTAAACTCCCTTGAAAAAAAAAATTAAGGACGAAAAATACTCGGAAAATTAATCGCAACTTCGCTGAAGTAGATAGAAGCTTAGTTCTTAATGCCAACAACGTTTTCAGAATCAAATCTACTTGGATAGAATTGATCTTAAAACTTAGCCCTTCAAGTCGTTTCACTTCTCAGGGTTGAAGTTTTGCCTTTATGCGACGTTTGAAAAAAAAAACGAATAGCAAATATTTTGCCGAACCAAGCTTCCTTTTCCCTTGACTTGATCTCCAGTTAAAATTCGAAATATCCTTCGACTGATAGGAAAATCCCTAAATTCTTTCACGAGCAAACATCGTTCACCATTGAGAATGGAATCAAAGGAAATAAATCACAGATCGATTTCCGGGAAGCCGTTTGGGTACCGGCAGCTTCCAGTTAACCTACCCACCGGAACAAGAGAAAATAAACGGATAGGCCCGGTATTTATTCTGCCATTATTGACGCAATGAAGCGGTTCGGCGAGTCAAGCTGGGCAGCAGAAGTCAGAGAGGAATTTTCCCCGGAAACCCCGAAACGGAACAAATCATTTTTTTTTTGCGACCCGCAAACCGTGCTCGGGTCCTTGCATCGAGGCTTCCGGCCGTCAAATCGTTGCCCGGTAATATGACGGAGAAATTTATCGGTCGTTTTTGGCTGGATGCAAGCCTCTTCCAAGAGGATTTCGTTCCAGGAAAAAGTTTATTTAGTGTAGAAAATTTAAAATGAATTTTTCCCATTGAAAGTAGGTCTCAATGAATGCAGCAATTTTATACTCAGCAGTAAGTTTGTATCGGATAAATAATCTTCTGATGAAGCACCCTATTTAATATACTGATGAAAACGACCGCACCCCATTAGAGACTCCGAAAAATGAAGAGAGGCAAAAGAAGGGGAAACCGATATGATTGATACGTTTAGGATGGTGGGCTAGGGAAGCCCGTTTCATTTTTTTATCTTCTAGAAAGCTATGGAAATAAAAAAAAACCGTATTGTTTTGACTGTTCTTTAACCTTTAAAAAATATTCAAAAATTTTAAACCTCCAAAGAAAAAGCGTTTCGAAGGATGAGCTCTGTATGAACAGTGCTTACACTGTAAATTTTTGCCTCGATTTCCAGCAAAAAAAAAATGCTGGAAACGTTCAGCAATCAAAATTTTTGCTGGAAACCAGCAATCGGTTTTCGAATTGCTGGATTTTTCAGCACTCGTTTGTGTTCTTGTCATTTTTGCTGAAAAATCAGCAATCGGTTTTCAAATTGCTGAACTTTCCAGCAATTGATCTAGTTTGCTGGAAAATCAGCAATCGCGTTGTCAATTTGGAATTTGTTTTTGTTTCGTACGCTGAAGCAAGGTGAGGTTCTATTTTACGAATTTTGGTAAAATTGATATAATTATTTTACTTTCCTCTATATTCCAGCAACCAGATAACAAGTCAAGGGTGAGTTTTTCTTGGAAAGATAGATATTCTCTAAAATATTCTAATCAAAACTATTTTTACAGGTGGCGGATGATCAACATTTTGGTACAAAGCTGCCAGCCCAGAGCCGGTGTTATAGAATATTGAAACAAAATATCGTGTATCTGGAAATAAATAAATATATTCCCTTTATTGAAAAATGGGAGGAAATAAGTGGAAATAATTATTTTTTTTGCTTATTATATGCACAGCCAGTAATCAAAATTTAATTTTGAATTAAAATATAAATTTGATACTAAATACAGCCGGTTGTGTTGAAAGAAATAGCTGGTTTCCAGCAATCTGGATTGCTGATTTTCCAGCAATTTGAATTGCTGGAAACCAGCATTACCGTTTGCTGTTTTTTCCAGCAATTTAAATTGCTGGAAATTTTGCTGGAAAGTCAGCGGGACAAAAACCAGCAAAATTTTGCTGGTTTCCAGCAAAAAAAAATTTGCTGTGTAGGAAAAAGAGCGGAAATTCGGGAACTCAGTCAGTGATTCAGCATGGCTTTGAAATATTCGGCTGCGTCTTTTTTTATTTTTTGCTTCATTTCACTAAATTTGGACTGATGCGTCATCCGACATTCTGTCTTATTTATTCATATTCTGCGAGTCAGTTTTCTATCATTGAAGCTCCCGTTGCCGAGTGTTCAATTGGAATGTAATCGAGTTTGTAATTAAAAGTAAATAAAACCTTCCACCGTTTCGATGAAAAATGCCTCCCACGAGTATGTCTGTAGCTGATTTCATCAGCTTCCGGAGAGAAAAAAAACACAACAAACAGCTCCCGGTTGCTAAGTGAGCTCGGCTCTCGGCGGAAGAGCAAATATTAATCAGAAATATCTGCGCCAGCTAGCGTCCGCACCCCGGTTCAAGATTTCGTCCTCTTTTCCTCGACTTTTTCGCCATGGATTTCCAACCGGCACCTGCGGCACATTTTATCAATAAATAAAGCTAATAAAATCATTCGTCTGAGCGAATGTGTCCCGCTTTGCGTAGCCTCGGACGTCCAAATGGACAACAAGCAACTGGGAAATCAACGTAAAATCTGACATAATTGTAAAAAAAAAGCGCAACGCTCTCTACCTTCTTCGATGAAAGTTTAAATCATGATCTTTTTAATAATTTTTTTAAAGATAACAAACAATTTTAAATTTAGTTCCACTTCAGTTTCAGTTCAGTTTCAGTTCAGTTTCAGTTCAGTTTCAGTCCAGTTTCAGTTCAGTTTCAGTTCAGTTTCAGTTCAGTTTCAGTTCAGTTTCAGTTCAGTTTCAGTTCAGTTTCAGTTCAGTTTCAGTTCAGTTTCAGTTCAGTTTCAGTTCAGTTTCAGTTCGGTTTCAGTTCAGTTTCAGTTCAGTTTCAGTTCAGTTTCAGTTCAGTTTCAGTTCAGTTTCAGTTCAGTTTCAGTTCAGTTTCAGTTCAGTTTCAGTTCAGTTTCAGTTCAGTTTCAGTTCAGTTTCAGTTCAGTTTCAGTTCAGTTTCAGTTCAGTTTCAGTTCAGTTTCAGTTCAGTTTCAGTTCAGTTTCAGTTCAGTTTCAGTTCAGTTTCAGTTCAGTTTCAGTTCAGTTTCAGTTCAGTTTCAGTTCAGTTTCAGTTCAGTTTCAGTTCAGTTTCAGTTCAGTTTCAGTTCAGTTTCAGTTCAGTTTCAGTTCAGTTTCAGTTCAGTTTCAGTTCAGTTTCAGTTCAGTTTCAGTTTCAGTTTCAGATTCAGTTCAGTTTCAGTTCAGTTTCAGTTTAGTTTCAGTTTCAGTTTCAGTTTCAGTTCAGTTTCAGTTCAGTTTCAGTTCAGTTTCAGTTCAGTTTCAGTTCAGTTTCAGTTCAGTTTCAGTTCAGTTTCAGTTCAGTTTCAGTTCAGTTTCAGTTTCAGTTTCAGATTCAGTTCAGTTTCAGTTCAGTTTCAGTTTAGTTTCAGTTTCAGTTTCAGTTTCAGTTTCAGTTTCAGTACAGTTTCAGTTCAGTTTCAGATCAGTTTCAGTTCAGTTTCAGTTCAGTTTCAGTTCAGTTTCAGTTCAGTTTCAGTTCAGTTTCAGTTCAGTTTCAGTTCAGTTTCAGTTCAGTTTCAGTTCAGTTTCAGTTCAGTTTCAGTTCAGTTTCAGTTCAGTTTCAGTTCAGTTTCAGTTCAGTTTCAGTTCAGTTTCAGTTCAGTTTCAGTTCAGTTTCAGTTCAGTTTCAGTTCAGTTTCAGTTCAGTTTCAGTTCAGTTTCAGTTCAGTTTCAGTTCAGTTTCAGTTCAGTTTCAGTTCAGTTTCAGTTCAGTTTCAGTTCAGTTTCAGTTCAGTTTCAGTTCAGTTTCAGTTCAGTTTCAGTTCAGTTTCAGTTCAGTTTCAGTTCAGTTTCAGTTCAGTTTCAGTTCAGTTTCAGTTCAGTTTCAGTTCAGTTTCAGTTCAGTTTCAGTTCAGTTTCAGTTCAGTTTCAGTTCAGTTTCAGTTCAGTTTCAGTTCAGTTTCAGTTCAGTTTCAGTTCAGTTTCAGTTCAGTTTCAGTTCAGTTTCAGTTCAGTTTCAGTTCAGTTTCAGTTCAGTTTCAGTTCAGTTTCAGTTCAGTTTCAGTTCAGTTTCAGTTCAGTTTCAGTTCAGTTTCAGTTCAGTTTCAGTTCAGTTTCAGTTCAGTTTCAGTTCAGTTTCAGTTCAGTTTCAGTTCAGTTTCAGTTCAGTTTCAGTTCAGTTTCAGTTCAGTTTCAGTTCAGTTTCAGTTTCAGTTTCAGTTTCAGTTTCAGTTCAGTTTCAGTTCAGTTTCAGTTCAGTTTCAGTTCAGTTTCAGTTCAGTTTCAGTTCAGTTTCAGTTCAGTTTCAGTTCAGTTTCAGTTCAGTTTCAGTTCAGTTTCAGTTCAGTTTCAGTTCAGTTTCAGTTCAGTTTCAGTTCAGTTTCAGTTCAGTTTCAGTTCAGTTTCAGTTCAGTTTCAGTTCAGTTTAAGTTCAGTTTCAGTTCAGTTTCAGTTCAGTTTCAGTTCAGTTTCAGTTCAGTTTCAGTTCAGTTTCAGTTCAGTTTCAGTTCAGTTTCAGTTCAGTTTCAGTTCAGTTTCAGTTCAGTTTCAGTTCAGTTTCAGTTCAGTTTCAGTTCAGTTTCAGTTCAGTTTCAGTTCAGTTTCAGTTCAGTTTCAGTTCAGTTTCAAACCATCAATCAAAAAGTTAGGTTTGTGCCGTAAAGTTTTGAAGACTGCGATGGCGGAAATGGGATAAGCAAGGAATGCGAATCAAAACAAAAAGATTCATCGACGGTAAAACGGGGAAATTGGATGCTCGAAAAGTATTCGCATTTCTGCAAATATTCGATATGTGTGTCACCGTCACCATAAATCCTGGTCAAAAGATAAGTATCCGATTTTAATATTTCAAAACTATTTGAAGCAATCCCTTGCACATTAGACAATCAGAGAAGTCAATCGTTGGCCCAATTAATGCTTTTTTATTAAGGGGCCGTTCAGATACCACGTGGACAGAAAAATGAAAATTTTTACACCCCCCTCCCCCTCCGTGGACAAGCGTGGACATTTGGCAAACCCCTACCCCCTCCCCGGATGTCCACGTGGACAGATTTGAAATAGTATTTTTTTCTGAAAAACTCTTTTGACGGTTAGAAAACACAACTTTTAGCCTATTTGTTATTGGAATGGCTGATAAAAAAGAAAAGAAATAGCTTTACCTGATATAAAATAAAAAACAATTCAATTTCTTAATTTAAAATTTTTAAATTTCTTAATAATCATATTTATTACTTGCTTTCTAGTGGCTTTTGATTGTTTAAACTTAAACTGGAAAGCTTTGTAATTCTATGATTCAAACAGTAAGTATGTCCACGTGGACATGACCCCAACCCCTACCCCCCTCTTCGTGGACAAACGTGGACATTTCTATACACCCCCCCTCCCCCAAGGTGTATGTGGTATGTGAACGTATTGTACTTAACCATAACTTTTTTTTAAATGGCACACAAATATTATGATGTACAATTGTCGAGACACATTGTTATTGTATTATTCTCACTAAGAACTAGGTGTTTTTTTTTTTTAAGAAATTGAATGTGAATGCCAGTGACTTTGAAGAAATGGTGTTTGCGTGCGCAAAACTGTAAGCGATTTCGACAGCAATATTTTCTAAATGTTATATCAGAAAAGCTCAAATCAAAGCTCAAACATCCTCCGATGAATTTAATCTCCTATTCCAGTTTTGAATGTTTTGGTTTGTGAGTGCTCACATCATAAATTTAAGCAGGATTTAAAGAAAATTTTATGCATTTATGCAAAAATGGTCCAATGATACAAGTTATTGTATTCGTGTATCTTACTTTCATATCTCTTATTCTTCTATACGAATTTAAAAAACATAGTAAAGCATACATCAGTGAACGTAATTTAAACACTATCCTCAGGTTTGGCCTGAAAATCTGAGCTACTATTTTTGAATAAAATAACATGTATAAAACATTGTAACAGAACTTAAAGCTACAAGAAATTGGTTCAAATGACTTAAATGATATACTGTAACAGGGTTTCAAATAAGACTTATCGACGAATTCCAATTTCCGCTAGAAATTTAAAAAAGAACTCTAAAACATTGGAGATAAAATTTGAATCTTTCGTAGTGGAACTTTCAAAATATGATATGTTGTACTGTTCGTTTCAAGCTCGGTTTTGTTGCAAAAAGGGTCCAATAAGACTGCAATAAAAAGTATAGCCGATCATCTATGAAACCATAGGAGTGTAGAATAAAAAAATCACAATGGCAAATATTAAGTTTTATAACGTGTTTTCAAATTTTTCGTTTTATTAAAACCTAGTTTTGATTGATTGAGTGTATACAAGAAGTAATTATGTTCAAAAAAAAGTCTATCATAATAAAACTGTAATAAGGCTGGAACAAATATCAATTTCTTCTTTTATCACCCCCCCCCCTCCCCTTCGAAATTTTCAAAAACCTGAAGGGGGGAATAAATAAAGTTTGAAGTATTTAATGTAAATTTCGGAAAAAAATTCAAGAATCCAAAAGATTACAAGACGAAAAAAACAAATTTTGGAAGATGGAATTCCACCTTTAGTTTTCTTGATTTTATTGATTTTTTCGATAAAAAATTACTTGTTTTTTTAGGTTTTGTGCAATGATATTCTATGCTTTCGTGCAATTTATTCCAATTTATTTGTTTTTCGCATTATTTTTTATTGTCCCCCCCCCCCCCCTCGCGATGTTCCAACTCCAAGTGACAAAAGAAGGATTTGAAGTTTGTTCCGGCCTAACATTGACAGAAATTTTCGAAAAGCTTTTGAATATTTGGAAACAGACTTTTAAATGAGCAGGAAAATAAAGTACAGAAATTATAATCTCAATAATACAGGAAGACCAAAAGAACAGGATGTATAATATTAGATCGCACTAGTCAAAAGTGTCTCCTAATCATATCCTACCCCCCATTTCCAAACCAAAATTGTTTTGCTAGGATGCAGAGGTGACCTCGGTCCTAAAGCATGAGTTATCAATCTTTCAATCCTTTTTCTCTATTTTCCTTCTATCCATTGACTACTAGGACGTGGCCGGCGCCGTTATTGATGTTTAAAGAGAGAGCATCAGTTTTGTTCATTGTGAATGTGCTGTCAATCCCAGACACCATTCATTTGACCTCTGGACAAAACTGATGGCCTCGGTCAATCACGGAGTAGCAACCATTGACGATGAGGAACTTGTTCCACTGAGTCACGCCAGCGATCATAGAATTCGAAATGTTTATACACTACAACAGTGTCTTAATTACAATGAGAAAATTTTGTTGCGTTGAATTGGATATTTCTTTATATCTTTTTATGATTCATTTCGAGTTCAATGATTTAAGGTGGATGTGAGTAGTCAATTAAGCTAAGCTAAGCTAAGCTTAAGCTAAGCTAAGCTAAGCTAAGTTTCAGTTCAGTTTCAGTTCAGTTTCAGTTCAGTTTCAGTTCAGTTTCAGTTCAGTTTCAGTTCAGTTTCAGTTCAGTTTCAGTTCAGTTTCAGTTCAGTTTCAGTTCAGTTTCAGTTCAGTTTCAGTTCAGTTTCAGTTCAGTTTCAGTTCAGTTTCAGTTCAGTTTCAGTTCAGTTTCAGTTCAGTTTCAGTTCAGTTTCAGTTCAGTTTCAGTTCAGTTTCAGTTCAGTTTCAGTTCAGTTTCAGTTCAGTTTCAGTTCAGTTTCAGTTCAGTTTCAGTTCAGTTTCAGTTCAGTTTCAGTTCAGTTTCAGTTCAGTTTCAGTTCAGTTTCAGTTCAGTTTCAGTTCAGTTTCAGTTCAGTTTCAGTTCAGTTTCCGTTTCAGTTCAGTTTTATTTGAGTTGGTTTTCCTAATCTGATAATGAATTGTCAGCTGAACTCAGTTGGATGAAATTTTCCATGTGAATTGCCAAAGTTCGTCCTTTTTGCTGATTTTTTTTTCGTTACGAGGGGGGAGGTGTAGTGCCATTTCGATAAAACATCAACAATGCAAACTTTTACGAGTGGGTCCAACAATGTTTGGTAGGGCGTTTTCTGTGCTGATGATGACGACAAATGCCCTGGCAATACACACGAAGGATTTGCCTTGCAGAAGACGATGGTCCTTTCGCAATTGACGATGATATTCTGGGTGAGGCTGTAAAGCCGTGGGAAAAGATGATTACTCAACGGTCTATGAATAATATAATAAGCTCATCTTTCTTTCGATGGGACGTTGGGCGAGGCGTTTATTTCGACAGTACTGGATGGGCTATGAAAAGTTATCAGCCAAGTTTGCTGGATCTTGATTGTTCGGATGTCATTTTCTCCGGAAGGTTTCAGGCTCATCGTAAACCTTTACCGAATGGAAGCCAATCTGAATCATTGAAAGCTATTAGCATTTGAATGAGAGTCGTTCCCGGATATTTCGGAGCTGAAACGGACGTGTTTTTCCTATTGTGATGATTTGATTTCCCTAATTGTGAGCCAATTTGAATCCAACGTCTGTTATCAATCCTCTAAATGGAATTCGGATAAAAAGATGTATATAAATAGGAAACTTTTTCAAAATAAACATTTGAAAAGCTTTACACTGTTTCGTTGAATTTTGAGCGGTTTTTGCATCATTTCACAAAGGAATGGAGAGCCATGGTTTGGCGTAAGCAACGTCCAGATCCATCCCAAAAGAACTACACTAAGGTTGCCAGAATTTTTCAGCACGTATCCGAGCTTTCACTGCAAAATCCAGACATTTGATTTCAATATTGTTGACCAAAAATCCGGTCATTATCCGGGCCAATTGGGTCAAAAATACAGAAATTACTCTACAAAAATACAGAAAAAAACATAAAAACATTTACAATACATTTTTTTTATTTTGCAAATAACGTTATCCGGGCGTCCGGGCCGGATCGAACTTTTCCCAAGTTTTCTATTAAATATCCGGGCAAACCCGTACAAAACCAGGCAATCTGACAAGCTTAAACTACACGCAATGGAAAAAAATGAGATTAAGCCAGAATGTGAAAGATATTCGGTTAAACATAAAAGAAACTTGTTCAAGAATTTTTATCGTGACCTATAAAAAAAATCCAAATCTGCTCCTTGCCTTGTGTCTAAAAAGAAGGTTAGTAATCATCTCCACCAAGACTCATCTTTGTAAAAGCGTTTTCCATCAGTTGTAAAATATTGGTTGCGACATAAATTGAAAGTGATGCGGAGTGAGTCGAAACAGAGCGAAAAAAATGCAAATGGAAACCGAAGCAATTCCAAACAACATAAAAGTGCTCTCCAATTGCAGTAGCAGGCACCAAAACGGGCGGATGAAAGAAGAAACGAGAACCCGGACATCGGATGATTGAAACGTGCTCGAAATCAAACCGAATCCGGTGGAAAATATTTGAATGGAGTGAAGTTTTGGTTTTCCTTTGGAAAAAAAATATGGATCACTACACCCATAGAAGAGGATGCAAAAATCCAATACCACGGTGTATCTGGGACAAAACTTTAATTTCAAGAATTATCATCGCCAATTTTTTTACCATTCAAACGCTGGGACTTTCCGCTTTCATTTGAGCCCAAATTTGGAATAATCCATCGGGGGGTCTAGAACAATTTTTTTTTTTAATTGTTCAACCTTTTAAAGGGTTTATTCAAACGTAAAATCATACTATTCACTGTTGAGTTAAAGCACTTGTCTTATCTTTAGCGTAATTTAAACTCCATATGTCAATAACATGATCTATTTAATATGAAAATTCACTAGCTACAACCTGAAGTCCTGATGATAAAAGCTCCGGACGACCAGTTTGTTTGAAGAGTTAACGTCCTAAAAATTTGACGGCTTTTTTGCAGCTTGACGACTTACAGATCTTATAAATTAACGGTCTGAGGTGGTGACTATCTGACCACTCGAAGGTTTCGGCAACTTCACAATTTATCGATTTGATGGCCAAAGACCTGAGGCCTGAAGTTTTGACGGTCTGACGATTTGGCCTGAGAATTTGACGTCCTGATGACTTGAGGTCTGACGACTTGGCAACCTGACCGCTGAAGATCTTATTACTTGACAAATGGATGACCTAACGACTTGACGGCCTGATGAAAATCCTGGAGACAGATAAAGTAATGAGTCGACCATTTGACGGCCTGAAAACTCGACGACATGAAGTTATAACGACCTAACAACTTGACGGCCTAAAACCAAACTAAACTGACCTTATAACGGCTTCTCGACTCGATGGTTTGACGAATTTACGACCTGACGACTTGATCGTCTGACGACCTTTAGGTTTGAAGACTTGACCTCATCAATCAACATCAAGGCAGTTTGACGACTTGCTGGTTCAACAGTTCGTAATTTGACTGTTTTGAAAACGTGGCGATTTGACGGTTTGATAGCCAATGAGCTGACGACCTATTGATTTGATACCCTGAAGACTTGACGACTTGATGATCAGGAAACCTGAACACTTGGCCTGACGATTTTACACTCTGATGACTTGAGGCTTTACAACTCGGCACTCTGACCACTGACGGATATTTCATCTGACAACTTGATGGCCCGACGACTTGACAGCTTGATAACTGGGCCTGGCCACCTGGTGACCTGATACCGTAATGGGTGTAGACATGTTGACCTGACAACTTGACGGTCTGAATTCAGACAATTTGATCTCTTGGTGGCTTGACGGTTTGGAGATCTAATGACTTCACGGCCTGATGACTCATGACCATGAAGATTTGACGGCTTCACGGCCTGATGACAGAATGAATTGAGGTCATCATGTCCTGATTACCCAACTCTCAAACTATCTTCACGAGTTGATGGTGGTTTGACGGCCCGACGCCTTTTTATGGCCTCACAATTATCTTAATGGCCTGATATTTTGGCGGCCTGATAACTTGACGGCTTAGAGACCTGTTGACTAGACGACATGAGAGCTTGTTGGCCTGATGATCTGAAGGTGTGACTACAAGGTCCGGAAATTTAATTGCTACATAAAAGTGATGAGACTTGAGACCTAAGACATGAGACATGAGATCTTAGACCTGAGACCTGAGCCCTTACACCTTAGACCATAGACCTTAGACCTGAGACCTGAGAACTGAGACTTGAGACCTGATACCTCAGACAATAGACCTGAGACCAAAAACCTGAGACCTGATACCTCAGATCTAATACCTTAAACCTGAGACCTAAGACCTAAGATCTTAGACCTGAGACCTGAGCCCTGAGACATGAGACCTTAGACCTGAGACCTGAGATCTGACACCTCAGACCTGAGACGTGCGACCTGAGACCTGAGACAAGAGACAAGAGACATGAGACTTGAGACATGAGGCATGAGACATGAGACCTGAGACCTGAGACCTGAGACCTGAAACCTGAAACCTAAAACCTAAGACCTACGACCTGAGACATGAGACCTGAGACCTGATACCTTAGACCTTAGACCTGAGACTTGAGACCTGAGACCTGAGACTTGAAACCTGAGACCTCAGACATTAGGCCTGAGACGTAAGACCTGAGACCTGAGACCTGAGATCTGAGACCTGAGTCTTGAGACCTGAGACCTGAGACCTGAGACCTGAGACCTGAGACGTGATACCTGAGACCTGAGACAAGACACAAGAGACAAGAGACATGAGACTTGAGACATGAGGCATGAGACCTGAGACCTGAGACCTACGACCTGAGACATGAGACCTGAGACCTGAGACCTGAGACCTGAGACCTGAAACCTAAGACCTGAGACGTGATACCTGAGACCTGAGACAAGACACAATAGACAAGAGACATGAGACTTGAGACATGAGGCATGAGACCTGAGACCTGAGACCTACGACCTGAGACATGAGACCTGAGACCTGATACCTTAGACCCTAGACCTTAGACCTTAGCCCTGAAACCTGAGACCCGAGACCTGAGACCTGAGACCTAAAACCTAAGACCTGAGACCTGAGACGTGAGACCTGAGAGCTGATACCTTAGACCTTAGACTGGAGACCTGAGACCTAAGACCCAAGACCTGAGACGTGATACCTGAGACCTGAGACAAGAGACAAGCGACAAGAGACATGAGACTTGAGACATGAGGCATGAGACCTGAGACCTGACACCTGAGACCTACGAACTGAGACGTGAGACCTGAGACCTGATACCTTAGACCTTAGACCTTAGACCTTAGACCTTAGACCTGAGACCTGAGACCTAAGACCTCAGACCTGAGACGTGATACCTGAGACCTGAGACAAGAGACAAGAGACATGAGACTTGAGACATGAGGCATGAGACCTGAGACCTACGACCTGATACCTGAGACCTGATACCTTAGACCTTAGACCTTAGACCTGAGACCTGAGAGCTGAGACCTAAGACCTGAAACGTGATACCTGATTGCCGAACAATAGAATGGTTATGGTGATGACAGTATAAATTTCTACCTCATTACACGGTTAAGTCGAACTACTCAAATAAGGATCGTGGTAAAACAGCAGTGCTGACCGATAATCTGAGTTATTAGCTCAGAATATCACTTCAATGTAGTAATGTAACAAGCTTTCGCTTATGTTACAAGTATTAATTTAAGGACTTGACGAACGAAACGTATTAAGATCGACTCCACAACTGAAACCTTCGTTGTTACTCTATTCTGAACAGTTTTGAAGTAAATCTTATTAAATTTGAAAGAGAAAGTTTTTGTTTCGATCAAATCATGTGTTAGTTTCAATGTATCAATGTTCAATGTTCAATTCGGTTTGATGGCCATTGACCTGAATGTCACGGCCCGATGACTTGTCGGTTTGACAACTTGAGAAGCCTGAAGAAGATTTGAGGTCTCATGACTTGACGACCTGATGAATCCTTGAGTTGATGTATACTGGATCGCTTCGTATTGCGTGGATCGACGAGTTTATGGTCTCAAAACTAGACAGCCCGACAACTTGACGACTTGAGTCGTCGACCTGGTGGTCTGGAAGCTTGAAAGTCCCATAACCCTAAGGATTGACGAGCGGAAGGCTTTTTTTAGTTGAAGTTTGCTTAGGTATTACATTATTGATTATGACTCATAAGGAATCAAGTTGTTTAAACATGAGTTGAGTGTATAACTGTTACAATGTTTGTGCAAAGTCTTCTAAGAAAGTATGTAGAATTCAGTTGTTCAAACAATAAGCGTTTGTGTATTGAAAAGTTGCTGTCGTTATAAATAGGATGCTGCCTAGTCACAAGCAGTTTTACTTCAAGTTTGAGTGCTTCTTCACGGGAAATCATTATAAAGCAGATTGTTTTATGCGTAAATTTCTACAATGTACTCTCTAGTGAAATCAGTACTGATTGCTTGCAGCATTTACTTCGTTATTTTGCAGCTTTCACGAGGAATAGGTAATATACGTCCAAGACGAAGTACATGCTGGCCTGCGGATCCGAGACCGACCGAACCCGCTTGTCCAGTAATAACAAGGTCATGATCGACGGCGACGAGCTGGAGATAGTCGAAGACTTTGTCTATCTCGGCTCACTGGTGACCGCAGACAATGACACCAGCCGTGAGATCCGGAGGCGAATTATCAGCGGAAGTCGTGCCTACTATGGACTCCACAAGCAACTGCGGTCGAGAAGACTTTGCCCTCGTACGAAGTGTAACCTGTATATGACGCTTATTAGACCGGTTGTTCTCTACGGGCACGAGACATGGATATTGCTCGAGGAGGACCTGCGTACACTCGGAGTATTCGAGCGACGAGTGTTAAGAACCATCTTTGGCGGCGTACAGGAGAACGGAGTGTGGAGGCGAAGGATGAACCACGAGCTCGCGCGACTCTACGGCGAACCCAGTATCCAGAAGGTGGTGAAAGCTGGCCGGATACGCTGGGCTGGACATGTTGCGAGAATGCCGGACGACTGTCCTGCAAAACAGGTGTTCGCTACGAATCCGGTAGGAACAAGACGAGCGGGGGCGCAACGAGCGAAGTGGTTAGACCAAGTGGAGCGTGATCTGGCGAACGTGGGGTGCCCGAGAAATTGGAGAACGGTTGCTATGAACCGAGTGAATTTTAGGAATTATGTTCGTCAAGTTATGTCGTGAGACGGAATACTATGTAAATAAATAAATAAATAAATAAGGTAATATTCTCGAGAGATTATCTTTGGTATAGCTTTAATGCAATTTTTTGTGAAGATTTAAAATCTGTGTGTGATGAGGAAACGAAAACAAAATAAATAAAATAATTTAAGTTATCGATGTAACATCTATCTATTTATTATCAGATGGAGCTGATCAAAAGTATTCTATGGGATTGAATTCTCCATCCACAAGAAAACCGTCGGGGCAAAATCCTTCAACAACGATAAAATCTCTTGGATCGGATAAATGTGCCCGGGCACCATCAGTTGTGTGCAGTTCACAGGCATATGCAAAACAATGTAACGTAAGTATTTTGAGCTATTCTAAGACAAGATTTTCAAGTGATTTTCCACCTTTTCCCCATTCACAGTTCGAGCAACGTTGTATTGATAGTAAACTTGGATATGCTGCCTTAAATCAAAACAAGCCGAATTAAGTTTAAAATTAATAGTTTTTTTATGAATATGGAAGACTATAAAACGGACAATATTCCATCGATGAAAAATCAAACAAACAATAATAACTTCTAAATACATGTTCAACTTAATAATATTCAGATTTTCGTTGTAATATGTACTAGACACGAAAAAAGAATTTTTTTTCTTTGAAAATGGAATTGCAGCGTCTTGAAATGCTTAAAAAAAATTTTCGTCATTAATTTGCCAAAACTTTGCACATATTCAACATGTTGCATTACTCTAAGTATGCGATGAGTAACAAAACTTTCAAGTACTCTTCATAATAGAAACCCTTGAATGCTCTTTACTCCAGATAATCCTGATCTAAAAAAAAAAAAAAAAAAATAAAAAAAAAAAAAAAAAAAAAAAAAAATAAAAAAAAAAAAAGATTGATTTTTCAATGTGATTGAACCATCCTTAACGTTTAAACTCTCTTCAATAAATTACTTAGTCGTCTGGATAGTTGGCACAGCTAGCCATGAGAAGTGTTATTGGATTTTTCATATGAAATTAAAATCACCCGGAGAGGCGCAAGATGTGGGTTCAAGTCCTACCGGGAAACAAGGCGAATTTTTTTCGCATGTTTTTCAACATCGATTTTCTCTTATCTATTCCCATAAATCTCATCTAAGTTGGATTCATTTCTCTACAAAAAAAAGTTTCGCTGACTGAATGTTTGAGTCAAGACCCATCTCTGGGTCGCAATTTGAAAAAAAAAAATTAAAATCACTCTGTTTGCGACATTACAACTCTTTTCTCTCAATTTATATCACTTTGATGTCTACGACCAAATTTAAGTCAGCGATTTTTCCATGACATATGAAGCTGGAATAACGCTTAGGGTAAGACAAGTGTTTAGTATGAGTTTGCCTTTGAATAAACCAATCAGAAGATTAAAAAATCTTCAAAAAATTGTTCAAGACCCCCCGATGAATTATTTTAAATTTGGGCTAGAATGACAGGAGGAAGTCCCAGCTTTCGGATGGTGCAAAAATTAGCGATGCCTTAAATAGACATAAATTAGCGATGCTTATTGTCGATTAATAAAATTATTCTATCAGAGACACCGTGTGCCTATTTTATTTTTATTTTATTTATTTACTAGCTGATCCCATACGAACTCCGTTTCGCTTTTGAACTTGGAATATGTCATGAACAGTTTGTATGAAAGTCAATTGCCGAAAATTTTGCAGATGCACTTCCGAATTCATTGTTAAGTATTGCAAAAAAAATTCAATGATTACTTTTTCTGTCGTCTGCTACTAAATTTGAAATCAGGAATCAATTGACCGTGCCAAAAAAACCCCGTGTATAAATTTTGACTCGATCGTTGCATAACAACGCAATTATTGCCAAAAAGTTAAACCCCTTCTGTGGCATAACATAACACTCTTTGATACCTGAAATTGATTGCCCTTCCCTCAAAATTCCCGTGTGCAAATTTTCAAAGCAATCTATTGCATAATAACTTCAATATTGCTAAAAACAGTGAAAATTAATTAATATGAACGACCCTTTCGTCGACCTCTGGCAAAATATTTGACATCTGAAATCGATTGCCCGTCCCCGAAACCTACCGTGTGCTAATTTTCATCCCAATCCGATGTCAAATAACGACGATATTGCAAAAATATTGAACGGATAATATGGACGACCCCCTTTGCCGGCTCCTTATACTGAATTTAATACCCGAAATCCATTGCTCGTCCCTCAAAACTCCCGTGTACCAAATTTCATCTGAATCCTATGTATAATAACGACAATATCGCATAAACAGTGAATAGTTAATATGGACGACCCCTTTGGTCGACCCCTGATTTTAATTTGGATAAGTGAAATCAATTTTTTGTCCCTAATAACTCCTATGTGCAAATTTTCATCCCAATCCGATGTATAAAAACGTCAATATCACTAAGATATTAAAAATTTGATATGGACGACCCCTTTTGCCGGCCCCTTACACTGAATTTGATACCTCGACCGAATATCACTCAATTCTCATGAGAGACACTGAAACGTTTTCAACAGCGAAAGCAAAACCTAAATTGTCGGTTGGTTTATCTCCCAGTGGGGCAAAGATTGTGTTCGACAGCGCTGCTCCGAGAATCAAAGAAATAAAATTTGAAAGAGAGACGTTTCTTCTCCAGTTGGAATTCTCAACTGAGTGAGGAGCTACCTGATTTTCAGTTTCTTTTTTCAGTCAATAACTTTTCTTGCTCAATCACTCACTCACTCACTCGTTTACTGATCGATGATCGAATGCTGTCTGCCTGATACATCTTGCTTTGTTGTTGCTGTTGTTGGGGAGGATCAAAATAGTCATTCAAACAAGCAGGCAGTACGTATGAACATATGTTTCTGCCGCTTTGCCAGAAAGTACGCAGGCAGTATGAACCGATGCAAGGCCGCATTGATTGAGTTTGAGTGAGTGAGTGAGTGGATTTTCGAATTGGATCTTGTATCAGTCAGTGTCTCAATCACTTCTGATACACCAGGTAGTGAGCTTGAGAGATCGACTTAGATGCGAGTCCACTCTCGCTTTTGAATCTTGTTTACATTGACTTCGCATTGTCGCTCTGCCGATTCTCTAGGGAACAACATGCAGCAGCAATCGGCTTTGAATGTTTCCAACTAGAAACCTATCATGAGCGTTTCTTCCGAGTGATTTTCGGAAGACTGCTTTTGTACCCTTTCTAGTCTTTCAGTGTGTACTGTTTGATGTGGCGTCCAAACTACTACGGCGTATTCCAGAACGCTGCGCACCAAGGCGCAGTAAACCGCTTTAAGACAATATACATTTTCAAACTCAACAGTGTTTCTACGTATAAAGCCAAGAATGGCAAAGGCTTTTGCGGTTGTGGCGGCTATGTGTTCTGAAAAACTTAGTTTCTGATCAAAAATAACTCCGAGATCTTTAATCGAGACTACTCGTTCCATTTCTGCTGTGTCCATTTTGTAGGCAAAGAGAAGTGGAGTTCTAGCTCTGCAGAAAGTTATACATCGGCATTTACTGGCATTAGCTTGCATCCCATGAGACTTGCACCAGTCCAAAAGTGTCGAGATGTCGGCTTGAAGTGCTGCACAGTCCACTGGTGATTCGATTTTCCGGTAAATCTTAAGGTCATCTGCGTACATCAATTTAGAGGATTGCAGTAAACAAGCAAGATCGTTAACAAAAAGGATAAAGATTAGTGGTCCTATGTGGCTGCCCTGGGGAACACCGGAAGGGACGTCAAATGGCTGAGATCTGATTCCTCGTAGATTCACAAATGCTCGTCGGTTTGTCAAGTAGTAGTAGAGCCATTTTGTAGACCATGACGGAAAGCCGTAGCGTTCTATTTTCCTGATGGCGATTTCATGAGGAACTTTATCAAATGCTTTTGAGAAATCTATGTAAATGGCATCTACTTGTTGCTTTTTGCTGATAGCTGTATGAAGTGTGGCAGAGTAGCTCATCAGATTCGAGACCGTTGACCTTTTTTTCATGAAACCATGTTGGTGTTCGTAGATAATTGACTCAAACACCTTTGACAAGCAACAGAGAATCGAAATAGGTCTGTAGTTCTCCACGCTATGACTGTTTCCCGATTTGTGTATTGGTGTTATAGCGGTCGTCTTCCAAATGCTAGGGAAAATACCCTCGTTAAGTGACCGATTAAAATGATTTGCAGTGGTTCGGCAAGTGATTCCGCAATGCCCAGTATAAGACACGATGGAATGTCATCTGGGCCTGGTCCTTTCGACGGATCGATAGTTTTCAGAGCTGTCAAAACTTCATGCTGGGTTAGAAGTGGCTGAGGAAGGTTGATGTCAAATGCAGGCAATGTTTCGAAGTTTTCGTTGGTAGCAGGTGGTATTTGTGTTGAATAAACGCTCTTAAAAAAATCTGCAAAAAGGTTTGCAGACTCACAGGCAGTTTCGGAGGAGCGCCCGTCAAACGATACTCGCGATGGAAAGCTGCTGGTACGACGTCTAGACTTGATAAATTCCCAGAATTCAGAAGAATTGCTTTTTACTTCCCTCTCCATATCATTGACATATCTCCGGAAAAGAGTGCTGCGTAACGCTGAGTAATCAGCTTCCGTTGATGCTAGATCGGCTTTGTTTGCTGCTGTTTTATTCAAGAAGTATCGTTTGCGTATCTTGCGTAGTCTGTTTCTTAAACGACGAAGGTCGGCGTTCCACCAAGGTTGCTTGTACGACTGATGTTGGGAAGGGCGTTTCTTTGGAGTGTGAAGCGCAACTATTCTTAGCAACTGTTCGTAGAATATCGAGACAGCTTCATCGGGATAAAGGCTGCCAATAAGCTGTGACCAATCTATGGATGCTAGTGCTTCTATTACGAGGCGAAAATTACATCTTCTGAAATCGAGGTCGAGATGATATTCGTCTTCGATTACAGCATTTTCTTCTAAGCAATCGAGTAAAACAACATGCGGTTGGTGATGGCGGTCAGTTGGCAAGATAGAATTCGGGGGATCCACAATCTCGGCTATCTCAGGTCTGTTTGTGAAGATCAAGTCAAGAACTCTACCGTTTGCGTTTTCTCTTGAGCACATTTGAGATATCCCAGCAGCTAGAGTCGTCTCGACAACTGTCAACTCTGATTCGGTGGATGCGTTCATAGGAAGATACCCGTTCGTGATTTCATCAAAGCTCCACTTAAGATTCGGAAGATTATAGTCTCCAGCAACGATAACAACATCATTTTCGGACATAATTCTCATAATTCCTTCAATGGCTGTTCAAATCTCTGTGCCGAAAATGCGCTGAAAAGTGTACTGCACCAAAGATGATATTTTCGGAAAAGCACTACTGGCATAAAGACTAAAGCTCCCAAGCAAAATCATGCATGACCACTATATACAAGCGAAACAAGAAAAACATTTCATGGGATTTAATCCTAGTGCAATATTCATCAACAAAAATATACAGTGAGAATCGAATTCACTGCAACATCTCATCTCGGCTTGCCAGTCCAGTATCTTACCCAGTGGACCAACTAAGTCGGTTAGCAAAGAAAGTTTATTGTCATATTCATTCTGCCACTGCTGGTTGCCAAAAAAAATGCACTGCGCTCTATCGTTAGTCCGGTGTTTTTTTTTTGTCATCCTTCTTAACCTTCGATGGGAAAGGGATGAGAATAGGATGGGAATGGGATGGTAATGGGAAACTAGAAACTGCTATCTATTACCGCCCGGTTTACATACACCCAAGGATTGAAAAACTCATTCAAACGAGCGACGGAGCCTGCATCGCTCCGATTTTTGCTCATAAAAATGCCCTGGAACGCGAATTAGGTGTGAGCGAGAATCTCCTGTTCTCACGAATCAAGCCCGACCAAAACGAAAACACGACCAAGGCTCCTGATTCCTTTTTGCCATGCTTCCTTCTCCGCACACAAAATCTAGCATAAACCCGACGATTGCGTAGCAGCGAGCCGATTCATGAAACTTATTACCAACCCGCTCATGAGTCGTGTTAGTAATGGTATTATTCTTTTCCGTCGAAAAATGTTCGTCCCTTTGCAAAGCTTGAGCTTGAACAAACACTAACAACAACAAAGATGACGCCAAGCCGTGTTGGCCAAAAGGTTTCGAAAATGAGAAGAACAGTGTGCTTACGGCCTACACATCCAATCCATTTTGATGATGATATTATTCTTTTCAGGCAAATATGCAGAGCCAAAAGAATTGTTTGCTTCTTGCTAGTGCTGTTATTATTGCTTTCTACGAAAGAATGTGCGTCAATTTTTGAAGCTACGAGCTTGAAGGAACATCAAAAACATCAACAGCAACAGTGTGCACTTGTGTAGGCCAAGCCAATCTTTAAACGATCGGTGCACGGACGGTACGGACGGTTTGTCTCTGAGAAGGACGAGCCGAAAGATTCTTTTTTCTTTTAATTCTTCCTACTTTTTTCTTCTGAACTGGCGTACTTCTTTCCCTAAACAGACAGCAAGCTCGGTATCAAAATTCTCATGAACCAAATTCGAGCCTCTCGTGATCCCGTTTCTCAGACTCGCTCATGAATGTTTTTTAATACGAGCAGCATAGAAACCGTCGTCGTAGAATCGTTTTTGTTGCTGTTCGTGATTGTATTGAACACAAACGAATAGCGAGCCGGCGGCGAGGCATTTTCGTGTGCGTTTCGAGGAGTGAGCGATTTTTATAGTCCTTGCATACACCTGCACAGCTTATCTTCACAGCAAAAATTATTTCCTGTAAAATTACGCAAATGTCCTGTAACAAAAAGGAGCAGGACATTTACCGTAATTTTACAGGTCGAAAACATGAGTAAGTGACATTTAATTTTTAGTGTACAACTTTTTTACAGGACATTTGCTGTAACAATAAATGAATCTTCGTTAACTTTCAAGGAAAGCAATTTAAAATTACAGGTTTTGTTAATTATACAGGTGATTTATTTTATCGGTTGAGGTTTTCAGTGACACGTAGGGTAAATGTACCCGACCTTGGCACCAAAGGCATGGTTTACCATTTTTTTTCAACATTCCAACCTTTCTGTTGAGTGCACCATAGAACATCCTTTGAAGAATTTACTTGCAAGTTAGCAAGAGTTCAATAAAAATATGTTTTCTCTATGGAACTCTCATTAATGTGAGCAAAATTTATGCAAAGTACTCACTGCGGTGCTCCAATTACTTGGCCGCCGTACCAATTATTTGCCGTTCCGAAATTCCGATTCCTGTCCACCAGCAATGTGCAATAGATCTTTACCAACAATGCTCAATTGACAGTAAAAAGAATCGTTGGCTATTCTGAACATAAGGCCACTGACAGAATGACGTCAGCTGAGCGTAAAGTTCTATGCGACGATGGAACACCGGGCTTCCCTCATACAACAAAAAGGCTTTTGAAAACATAGATGAAATTTGATTGGGAGGGAAGCACAAAATAAGCTTTCATTTCAAAAAGTCGGAAATCCAGAATTTCCGCAATTTTTTTTTTTTAATTTTTAAAACTTAAAACTTTTTACTTATTTAAACGAAGTGATAACTATAAACACCTCAGGTTGTTTCAGAATGTTTGTGTATGAACAAGAATCATTGGTTTATGAATGATAACCAAACCTTCATCAAGGAGACCGATTTAGAAACGAATCATGTCCACGAGAGGTTTGAACTTTCTCTATTTTATGAACATTAAATCCCTTTGATGAAATCTAAACTAACATATTATGTAAGAAAACTTTTTAAACTGACCACTTCAAAAAATTTCTCCAATATATATACAGTAAGTTAATTATGAAAGACTGATAAAATCTGAATAAAGCCAATCAATCTAGGAAAAGTATTTCCGATGGCATGGGCTTATCTAGACTAGCCCAGGTTTTCAACGTAGAGTTTAAAAAAAAAAGTTCGTGTGGTCCAGCAGCCAGAATATTGAGGTAAAATATCCGAATCTGGCCCCGATTGATTCACATTCCTCGAAATTTTTTAAAGAGATTTCACAGTTCATCATGTTTTGCATTTTTCAGTTTTTTAAGACAATTTCATCAAAATTAAAAAATTGAAATACGACTTGAACGGGAGTAATACTGATATCTTCAAAATTTTTAAGCTCAATTTGGACCTAAAAAAAATGAAAAGACATGTTGGCATGCCAAGGAAAGGACCATGCCAAAATAAGGCTCACTTACCCTAATAGTCAAAAATTTGTTCTGTGTTGGCTGTTAGTTTTTTGCCGTCGGTGAGGAACAAAGAATTCCTAACGCCGGTTCGGCTCGGTACATTATTAAACAACATCCTTGCTGTCTGATCGATTCCATCCTACTTTGTCATGTAATAGGATATGGGATATGTTTTATTTGGTTTCTTTCAGACAAATGCAATGCGGTTGCGCTACGAGGACAATGCCAGCTATTAGAAAGCTTGTTAATGCCGGTCCGGCATACAATCTTATACCGATAATTCCACCTCCAAGGAAGTTCATTATTGGACTAGAGTCTTATTTGTGGGAGCACTTTTTTTAATTAAAGTTTACTGCATTTAATAAATAGTATTCAAACCACACCTCCAACAAAAATATTTTAAACATTCTATACAAAGTCTGTTTCACATAGAATCTGGTCGGATAAAATAGATCATTTCTCCGCAAAGAAATAACGTAGAAAAAAAGTAAAAATGTCATTTTGTAGGGTTTTTTATTGCACTTTAAGGAAAAAAAATACATAAAAATCATTCGTCAGCTTCTCGGATTAAATTTCGAACTTTTTTTGTGATACCCATCATTTTCTGCACAGTACTGCTGGTAACCTCATTCGCCATCTTGTTCCACCTCTTTTCCATTTGAGCGGGTTTTTTCATGGTTCTGCCGCATTTCTTAGTTTGCCCTTAACTATTGCCCAATATTTCTCGATGGGACGAAAATCCGAACATTTTAATGGATTGATACTTTTGGCAACCAGGGTTTGTTTCAGCGTCCTGTAGGGGTGTTTGCTTGCATGATACGACCGCAAGCCTTCTCACAAACAAATTCGTCGAGCTGTACTGTGGATCGTCTTGAACTTTTTCGCCAAATCACGCAAGGAGATTCCAGGATTATTATGAACTGATAGAATTACCTTTGCTTGCAGCTTTCGTTCATATGTTCCACTTTTACGCCTGGTTTGTTTTGCTGGATCCACCGTAAGGGTCTCCCGGTAACGTTGCAGCACCGAATTTACAGTCGATTTTGGATATTTCAGGAATTTCGCGATCTTTACCGTTGTCCACGTCGTGTTTTCTATGTGACTGTGCAGAATTTTCTCTCGCCTTTCGCGTTCCATCGTCGATAACTTTTGACTGACTGCTTCAATCTTGATAAAATTTTCACCACTAAGTAAACAAACCATCCGGATCAAAACACTGTCAATAGATTCTAGATGTGACAATTAGGGGCGCTGCAGTAAATGAAAAGATGTGACCAGATTCTATGTGAAACAGACTTTATCTTTCATGCAATGGAAGCGGCCTCCCGGTTTTAATTTCATTCGAAACCATTCACACCTAATTCGTTCAATGCTGTGCTCATCGAGCCACTCCAATCACGTAGACAATGTTCTCATAAAACATTCAACTTTGAGATAGGTGATGTGCCCATCAGTCAGTCTCTTCCCGCCCTTCTGAACTGCCATCGTTGTTCGGACTGTGAGCAAGTCGTCAAGGCATAGCATCCAAGTAGGTCAAGTATTGTCGGTTTGCTATCAATTTCGATGTTTTTTGTTTCGACAACTGCATATTTCTACAATTGGTCAATCATTTTAAATCTTCGCCATTCTTATGCTTCGTTAATTGTAACAAATTAACCAACAAAGCTTCGGTTTATGGGTAATAGCTTCCAACCATTGAGATCCCATGCAGCAAAAAGTTTCCGGCACCAAACCGACAAAGAGCCGTGAACAAAGATCAATTAATATTATTGAATTAACTTTGTCTGGCAGCGTCGTGTCAGGAACTCTTGGAATTTCATTCAATGCTCCAAACATCTACCGGTGGTGTCGGCTTCTTCCCCTTAGATGGGACGGGAAACGTGCTGGAAGCATTCCCCAGCTTCTGGTTCTTCATCTTCTTCTTACTTTGCTGTCCGGAGTAGATTGTTTCCCGGCTCGCGTGATTTGGTCCATGTTCGGTACCTATGTACGTGGAAGCAATTGAGAATCTGATATGGAATCAATTTAGCTCCCATTCGCTGCTGCATCATCCCATCTCCAGGGCTGGTTGGCTGAATGAATAATTATTGCTCGGGAGAAGGGATGTAAGGGAATTGAATGGAGAATCCAGGAATCTGTGGAATCAATCTTATCGCTTAGCGATGATTGTTTCTGGTACCGGCCAGTGTTCCGAAAATCACTCGGAAGAAACGCTCATGATAGGTTTCTAGTTGGAAAAATTCAAAGCCGATTGCTGCTGCCTGTAGTTCCCTAGAGAGTCGGCAGAGCGACAATGCGAAGTCAATGTAAACAAGATTCAAAAGCGAGAGCGGATTCGCATCAGAGTCGATCTCTCAAGCTCACTACCTGGTGTATCAGAAGTGATTGAGACACTTACTAATACAAAATCCAATTCGAAAATCCACTCACTCACTCACTCAAACTCAATCAATGCGGCATCGGTTCATACTGCCTGCGTACTTTCTGGCAAAGCGGCAGATACATATGAACATATATACTGCCTGCTTGTTTGAATGGCTATTTTGGTCCTCCTCAACACAGCAAAAACAATGCAAGATGTATCAGGCAGACAGCATACGATCATCGATCAGTAAACGAGTGAGTGAATGAGTGATTAAGCAAGAAAAATTATTGACTGAAAGAAGAAACTGAAAATCAGGTAGCTCCTCACTCAGCTGAGAATTCCAACTGGAGAAGGAACGTCTTGCTTTCAAATTTTATTTCTTTGGTTTTCGGAGCAGCGCTGTCGAACACAATCTTTGCCCCGCTTGGAGATAAACCAACCGACAATTGTGGTTTTGCTTTCGCTGTTGAAAACGTTTCAGTGTCTCTCATGAGAATTGAGTGATTTTCGGAACACTGGTACCGGCTGCCTTCTTGTAATATAAAAAAAAAAAACAAAGTCACAAGTGGGTGTTCGAAATTAATCGTATCGTTAAGATTTACTTCAATCGGACTTAGATTTCGGAAAGCAAAGGTGTTTTCATGTATTTCAATTTGGAGCGATGCAGAGCGCCGAGGTGGTCTTGCCCGAATTTGGTTTGGTATGCCAGGCATTCTGAGTTCGATTCCCGGTATCGGCGAGATAACTTTTGGGTTCGAATCCTACAAGTGACCGACAAGTAAGTTATGTTTTCTCTCATATTTGACTATAAAATAAGATTGATCAATCAGTTGGCAGCTAACCAGGTATATACACGGATGCTGGAATACCTGTAGTAAACTAGGCCACCTGATTGACTCGTTCTTTAAAAATATACTTAAATCAACACACGCAATATATTCATCCATAACAGTTCATACGAACCCATGGGGTCCGGGTATAGTGTACGCTGCATTGGAGATTTATCGAACTAATTAACCTAAATAATGCATGTGAGCACATACGGCAGAAACTGCGGTGAATCCGTGCACCCATGGTGGAACCAACATATATACGTACAAACATTCACGGAAAATAATAAAAAAATAAAATTTACTGAAATAAAATGATGATTGCTTGTGAAATTGAAAAAGGTAACTTTTACCTCAACAAGGTAAAACTCACCTCACAACGAAGGAAAGTTTACCTGAATCGAGCAGACAAAAAAAATCACATAGATAAAAAGGTAAATCCAAAAAATTTAACGCTAACCTCATAGCAACGTGAAGTTTACCTAACATAGCAAAAAGGTATAAATCACCTCACCAATCAAAAAATACTTTCTACCTCTTCGAGTTGAAGCTTACCTCGTAGCGAGGTGATGTTGCGCTGAACAAAACAGCACAATTCACCTCAAAAAAAGGTAACTATTTTCCGAACTCGTTTTTTGAGGTTCCGTTTTTTTTTTCATTCAGGAATAGAGTTTTCATTTCCCGGCGATTTTAGCGTTCACGGGAATTGGGAAATCTGACAATCACGGAGAAAGAGAACCACAGTTGTTCTAATTATTTCAGCTGGTTATACCAATCATCAAAGCGTAGTTGATTTTTTCGCACCCAACTATAAATATGATAGACTCAACTACAAGCTGATGATTGACTTTACACAATCAACTATTAATATAATGGATTCAACTGTAATGGCATAATTGATTCGCCTGTTAAAATGATAGATTCAACTACATTTGTATGATTTATTTTAGGCATTCAACCATAAATATAATAGATTCAAGTACATATTCCTGGTTGACTTGTCACCTTTAATTATAAAAACAATACATTGAATAGTAGCGGTATAATTGATTCAACCGTCAATATGATAAATTCAACTAAAATTGTATGGTTTAGATATTCAGCTATAAATATAATAGATTCAACTGTACATTCCTGGTTGACCTCTAACATTTAACTATAAATATGATAGATTCAACTGTAGTTGTATGATTGATTCATCTTCAAATGTAAGGACTAAAAAATATTTTTATGATTGATTGTGTGATACTTGAAAACTATAGTGTTCACTCGTGTTCATCAGCAAAAATAAAAACAAATCGTAAGTGTGAGACCAGTACGAGTTCCCTGCAGAGATCGTAGTGCAATTTTTAGGGCTCAGCCGGCAGTTTTTGATGAGCAAGCGCTCTCCTGCGATGGGGAAACATTTTCCTCTATCAGTTCCTGGCGGCGGTCGTGTAGTAGGCCGATAGTCCCTGGAATTGGGAAAGGTACACCTATTCTGGCTGCCCGCGAAATCAACGTAAATGTCGACGATCCTTTACGTAATCCTGACAAGATCCCACAGGAAAGAATATTGGTAAGTCAGTAAGGTTGATATATCGAATGACAGATTGTTGTTATGATATTGAGTGAATTTTCCGGGACCGATTAGTTAAGACGCAAAATTTGCTGGACAACCATGCATCAAGATGCAAAAAGAACAACAGCGGCCCAGGACGCAGATATTGGGACGCCTTTTCCGGGCTTTTCTAGCAATGTGGCGGCTAAAAGGAACGAGATGCAAAATGCTGAAATAATAAATTAAAAGAAAATAAAACGTTGCCATAAAATTATTCTCAAAAAAACATCTTAGGATATGATAAATGAAAATATAACCGAAGTTAAAACTACAATATTTATAGTTGACCTCATTGAATCAATTATATAATATAATTGAATCCATTATATTTATAATAATATTATCATAGTTGAATCTACCATATTTACAATTAAATCAATCAAATTATTATAATTGAATCTATCGTATTTACAATCCAATCAATCATTATATCAAAATTTTATAGAAATCGCATTTCCAGGTTCATGCCTGAAATATTGCTCCTTGCGTAACTTTTGATCTCATCGATAGAACTTTTCGAAAACTTCAGACTTGCTAGCTTTATATTTCAACAATCACTCTGCAAAATTTCAACAAAAAATGTAGCGTAGTTTCAGAGATATTGTAGTTTGAATGAGAAACAGTCCGATTTTCGTAGAATTACTGTTTCTCAGGCCACTCAAACTCCAGAAAGCTCACATTTTGTGATATAATAGTATGATAGTTGATCAATCCAACGCAAAAAATTAGATCAAAAAATATCATCAGAGTAAAAAGTTATGGAAGTTCAAATTCGAAGTGACAGTGCGCGTGCTTCCAATTTCTATACAATTATGAACGGTACTGTACGTTTATAGTTTAAGTTAAAATACATCTCTTCGAGGAAACTTCAAGTTACATTGAGATCCTGTGTTTGTTTGTGTTCGTTTCAAAAACTTCTGGAAAAAGGTATGGATCCCATTGTTTCATAACCAAAAACCTTATTATATCTCCTCTCCACACCGCATGGCAGAAGGGTCTGTATCATTCATAGAAACATAATCTCTTATTTAAATACCTTCCTATGTCAAATTTGATTCCATTTGCTTAATAACTGCTCCAGTTATACCAACAAAGTTGTATTGGAGCCCCTTCCCCACTTCCTGTACACTCTCTGGAAGAAAAATGGAGATTCAAAAAATTATAGAACAATTTCTCGTACCCAAATGTATTCCCATGTTATATTTGGTTCCATTTGTTGGATAAATTCTTGATTAATGCAAAACAATTGTATGGGAGCTTCCCTTTTTCCTAACTTTATCCCCATTGAAGGAAAAAGTAGTCTCAAATAAGCATATAACCTTTTCTCGTATCCAAATGCCCTACCAAGCAAAATTGGTTTCATTTCCTCGATATGCTCTAAAGTTATGCGAAAAATTGTAAAGGAGCCCTCCTCTCTCCTTTCTATCACCCCGCAGGAAAGAGGCAGTAGTACGAAATATTCATAGAAACATTCCTCGAACTCAAATACACACCTGCCCAAGCTGAATTTGGATCTATTTGCTGGATAAGTTTCGAGTAAATGTAAAAAATTGTATGGGAGCATCCTCTCCCCTTAGAATTTTCCCACTAGAAGAACTGAGGGTTCAAAAAATAACTTAGCAACATTTTTGGTATTCAAATGCCTTTTGCCGAATTTGGTTACCAAACCAAATGTGGTTCATTTAGTTTTCCAGTTATGCTGAAAATTGTAAAGAAGCCCACTCCCTTTTTTATATCTCCCCACTGTAAGGAGGGAGGGGCACCAAATGTTCATAGAAACATTCCTCGTACCCAATACCCTTTCAAGCCAAATTTAGTTCCATTTCCATTTTTTATTTCCATTTATACAACAAAAAAGGTATGGAAGCCCCCCCCCCCCCTCATCCCTTCTTGTATTCCCACTAAAAGAAGGGAGGGATTTCCTATCTCCCCACTGGAAGGAGAGAGGGGTACTAAATATTCATAGAAAAACTCCTCGTAAAACAATGGAATGAAAGAAGTGGTTTTATAAGTCTGGTTATTTTTCTTTAAATTCAGGTTTAGTGACATAGCCTTAATATAAATCGTTTCTAACAAAAAAAAAGTCTTCCAATCGTACCGAGAAACACCTATGTTGTTTTAAATCTCAATCTGAAAACGACAGCTCAATCGAAATTGATTTCAACAGCAGCAGTTCGAAACGTTTATCCCTGTTGTAGGTGTCCTGACGTCTCTCGAATCGAGATATTCTGCACGCATGCCAGCCAATACCGTGGGAAAGAGCACAGCAAAATGTCTTTGCCAGTGTCTTATTTCATGACGATGGGTACGGCAAATGACTACCGGATGTGTTCGGTTGCCTCCGGCAGCACCGAAACGGATAAACGATATAAATCGACGACGTGTCTTGCTGTTGATTCAGAACAATTACGATGTGGAAATATCCTGGGGGAGAAGAAAAAGCTGGAGACTTTTTCTCTGGAGGCCGAGGAGTTGAGCTAATTGAATGTGAGAGTTTCTGGCGTTTTTCACCTAACTGGTGAAAGGTCGTATGGTTTCAAATGTCTCTCCCGTAGCAATTAAACACCTGATTTGCTGCTCGGAAACAAGTTATTTGATCGAAGTAATTAGATAGATAACCTACTGATTACAGTTTCTACACCTTTATTCTTCGACTCAAAATCAAAACTCAATTTGGTTTCCACTGTAAGTATTATACGAAAATTCTTATAGTTGTAACAGTGCGATTTAACTCAGTGTTCAGATAACAACTACGGAACTAAATAACAATGGTAAAACCATTGAAAAATATTCATCAAAATGGAAATCAGAATCTTGGAGACTAAAATGAAAATTCGAAAAAGAATATTAACAAAATACAGCACTACTGTCAATTCATTAGATAAGTAATTTTATATAGCAAGTTTTGGATTTCTGTGCAGAAAAAAACTCATTTCCATCCACAGAATGATGAAATTCCAAGGAGAACAATCAATTTTAGCAAATGTGCTCCCAACGAGAATGAATTAAACATTTTATACTATTTGAACGTATACTACTGTTTCTGTCCACGTTTCTTCCTCCCTTGGTTCCAGTTGTCTCTGCCTCCAATACTGCACAGTGGGCTCGGCCGAATTAAGATGACCAGGAAATGTACTTTTACTACTCACCGGGATGCCGACAAGATCTGGCAGCCCAGCAAACATTTTTGTAGCCATATTCTTATGCCGTTTTACATTCCATATAGGGGGAAGTCGTCTATGGCCGGACAACATAGATTTTTTGGAAACACAATATCCTAATAATGTTTTAACACCATGAAAATAAAGTAAATAGTAGCTTGATATGGTGTTAGAAATATGGTAATCCAATCTGAAAAGGTAAACCAATGATAGGCATCTGAAGCTTTTGCCTATTAGTACGGAGAGGATCGCCTAAACTTTACATTTGTATCGTGGTCAGTTTTTTCGACTTGTAAATTTTGAACTGCACATGAACGACATCGTTGGTTGGTTATCTTTCGACTACAGTAGATATAAGATAACAAAACGGAAGTTCAAACGAAATGTTAGGAAAATTAAAAAAAATGCAATTTCTCTATGACCGGACACCAAATTGTTGTCTATGACCGAACAAGAAAATATTCAAAATTATAGATGATTTCAACTTGAAACTTTCATTTTTTCATCTCTGTAGCACCCTCAAATGGTTAGCAGAAGATAAGGATTCAATAACGAAACTATTTTGGTCCTTTGAGAAATTTTAAATTTTGCTGTCCAGTCATAGAAAACTTTTCTCTAGTTTTTTTTCGAAACAAATGTGTCATTCTGGTTTGTCAAAAAAACTATTATGACTGGCCTCATAGAACGTTCAGTATTGGAAAACACATACTCACAAGACCTGTGCAAGTGATTTCAGTCATTTTGCTGCATTTTTGTGCCATTGGTGACCACTTTGATAAAGTAATTCGTAGTGTCCAGCCATAGACAACACTTTTGAAAATGAGTGAAAACTTACATGAAATGATTTCTCTTACCACATGAATATGTTGTAAATTCATTTTTTTCTAATATGGTTTAGTGATCATAATATTGATACTCTTCAAATCAGTAGAGGAACCAATATTTACTAAAATCTATTTTTGGAGTTATTGCTTAAAAACCGTAAGTGTCCGGTAGTAGACAACTTCCCCCTACATTATAGAAAGATCGCATGAAAGTTGAAAACCCGCATTTACCTTTTTTTTTTGTAGCGGCCCACCACACTCCCCCACACCAAAAGGCTCATTTGAGCCCCCTGGTAATGGACGCTACTGTTCTCAGCACGTCTGGCAGCAATTGAAAAAGAAAAATTAATACGCGAGCAAAATCTACTCATGCTGAGAACACAAAAATTATTTAATTAATTGCGAGGAAATGTGATGAATATTATTTACACTAATTTAGACTATGAATCTCAATGGAAAAAGTTTCCTTTGAAGAGATTCATATTGAAACAAAGTTAAACTAATTATACAATAAAACTATACTAAATTAAAAAAAAAACTAACACTTCAAGTAAAAAATTATAAAAAATTAACGCTACAAAATTATAAATCTTTACACTTAAAGCTAGCTTTGTTCGACTTGTTTAACGACTTATTTTTTCTTTAAACATTTGAAGCAGTTTGTTTTTGAATATGGATCGACGATTTGTTTCTTTCAGATCATTAGGTAAGTTATTATATTTGGTTGGTCCGATGAAAGAAATTCTTTTCTGTCCTAAAGTTGTTAATGACCGACAGCGTTGTAAATAATTTAAATGACGAGTATTGTGTGTTCTTATTGCAGCTCTAAAGTTGATATTTTGGATGGTATTTGATGAGTGCATATTGTCAAAAACATACATGATAGTTTGGAAGTCACAAAGGTCTACTAATGGTAAGATGTTATGAGCACTGGACGAGTAAACAAGTTTGGTTGGATGTAAAATAGGGAGGTTGTAAATATTTTTTAGACATCTGTTTTGCAAGGATTGCAGCTTTTGTAAATGTGATTGAGATGCTCGACCCCAAACTGAGATAAGGTAGTGTAAAATTGAATGGATAAAAGCGTAATAGAATTTCAACAAGACATGTTGAGGCACAAAACGTCGTAGTCTCCAGAGGACACCGCAAAGAGGAGAAATTCTTTTTTCTAGGTTTTTTATATGGCAATTCCACGAAAGAGTACTATCCAAGTGAATACCTAAGTATTTGAAGTTTTTTACTTCTTCTATAACAAACTGGTTCATGCTAGGGTCTCTATGTTGTGGTAAGACTTTCCTGGCCGAGCGAAATATCATATACTTTGTTTTTGTGTAGTTTAATGATAGCAAATTGCTGTTAAAATATGCGGATAGTAATTTTAAATCATGCTCCATGTTATCGATTATGACATTCGGAGATTTTCCTGTATAGAAAAGTGCTGTGTCATCTGCGAAAAGCCTTGCTGTACCTAAAAGTGGAAGTTTACATAGATCATTAATATATAAAAGAAAAAGTAGTGGCCCTATATTGCTGCCTTGTGGGACGCCTACACCAATATTTCTAATTTCACTCTCTACTCCTTGAACAACTACATATTGTTTCCTATCCGAAAGATAACTGTGAATTATATCATTTGCTTTGCCCCTTATTCCATATTTATTTAATTTTTCCAGTAAGATGCTATGATTAAGCGTATCAAACGCCTTTTTCAGGTCCAAGAATAAAGCACCAACTATATTTTTGGAATCAATTTCTTTAATTATGGAATCCACAAGTTCAGAAATTGCAATAAGAGTATTTGAGCCTGCTCTAAACCCATATTGCATACTATATAGAACATTGTTACAATTGAGGAAATTGGTAATTCTATTTACTAGTAACTTCTCGAAAACTTTGCTAAATACGCTGAGACTTGATATTGGTCGATAGTTGCTAACATCTTCTGGATCGCCTGATTTAAAAATAGGAGTCACTTTTGCTGTTTTTAGGCAATCTGGGTAGCGTCCAGATTCAATTATTGAGTTAAAAAACTGTTTGAGGATGGGAGTGAATAAAATGCTGTTATTTTTTAACACACTTACGGGAAAACTATCAGGCCCACAGCTTTTTTTGTTTTTAAGGGTAATAATGACTGAGTTTACTTCATTTTCATCCGTTGGTTGCAAGAAAATTGTGTTCTGAACCTCGTTGATGTTGGACAAGATATCAAATTCAGTTTCAACGGGTATTTTCTTAGCAAGATCTGATCCAATCGAAGAAAAATATCTGTCAAATTTATTGCCAACAAGTTTTTTATCTGTAATGAGTTCTTCACCTTCTGTGAGTGTGATTGGTGTCGATGATTTAGATTTACCCAAGAGTTGGTTGATGTTTTTCCAGAGTTTAGAGTGGGTAGTATCATTTAGTAATCTCTCAAAATACATCCGTTTACACGTTTTCTTTTTATGGTGCAGTTTTTTGTTAATGTGCACAAGCATTTCTCTTAGATTGTTATCATTAGGATGTTTTTTTACTCGTTTTAAACAATTATCTTTCAACTTAATCAGAGCCCATAGGTCAAAGGACATCCAAGGACAATATCTGCCTTTCAAGCTTATTTGCTTAGATACTGTTTTTGTACACTGCTTAAACATGCGATTGTATGTAGCTACTATTTCTTCAATGCAATTATTTACGTTATCTCTTGGGACGAACGATCTTAAGTATTCCGAAAACAGATTATTAAGTTTAGTGTGATCCGTGATATCTTTATTCAAGACCACTTTTTGTCTTTCTGATGACATTTCAAAAGTTGTAAAGATTTGTGAATGATCACTTTTATCAGTAAGTATTGTGTAATTTTTAAGGCGTTCAATATCTTTTATTTTACATATAACATGGTCTAGAATGTTTTGACTTTTTGGCCTGGTTGGGTAAGAATTGGTACAAAGGAAACTAAAGGATTCCAGCAATGATTTGTATTTACACACAATATTTGTATTGACTAGGTTAACAGGGACATTCAAATCACCGACAATAAGGCATGAATGTGTATCAGATGTGGATGAGAGAATAGATTCTAACTGGTCACATAACAAGCTGAAAGAATAAGCGGGTGGTCTGTAAATTCCGTGGACGTCGACAAGTTGACCACATATGGATGTTTCGACACTTATTCTATGATATCCGTCACAAGTAACATTAACCTTTGTTTTGAAATCTAAATCTTTATTGATAAACATGGCCAACCCACCATAAGCCAGGTCTCTGCACGAGAAAATAGAGTTGAATCCGGGTATATTATAAATTGAACAGATATCTTCCGTAAGCCTACACTCCTTGGTAAAAATAAAATCACCGCTCCAATAAATCTTTCTGATGAAGAAGGCGTAACAACAAACAATTCTGAGATTTGTGAAAAATTTAACAAACATTTTTCTACGATTGGGAAAAAACTAGCTAATGAAATCCCATCTGATCCCGGCAGTGATCCTTTGTCGCATATTAATAGTGTACAAAATACAATATTTTTACGTCCAGCTAGTGTCAACGAGGTTCGACTAGTAATTCTATCTCTTAAAAATAAAAAGAGTCGTGGACCTGATGGATTTCCTGTAGATGCGTTAAAAAATAACAACGAAATTTTCTCTGGTATACTCATGCAATATTTTAATCACATGTTAGAGACAGAAGTTTATCCGGATTGTCTTAAAGTTGCAAAAGTTATTCCCATTTTTAAGGCAGGTGATCCACATGACGTAAATAATTACCGTCCAATTTCAACCTTAAGTGTTTTTAGTAAAGTTTTTGAAAAACTTCTAATGAATAGAATTGAAAATTTTTTAAATCAGGAAAATATACTGTACAAATTGCAGTACGGTTTCAGACCTGGATCGAGTACGCTAATTGCTATCACAGAGTTAGTTGATTCTATTATTTCAAAAATTGATTCAAAGAATATCGTTGGTGCTTTGTTCTTGGATCTTAAAAAAGCCTTCGACACACTAAACCACGACATATTATTGTCCAAATTGAATGAATACGGAATAAGAGGTGCTGCTAACAACATCCTTCGCAGTTATTTATCGGAAAGGAAACAATTCGTAGCGATCGAAAATACTAGAAGCGATTTGAGAAACATTGATATTGGTGTACCCCAAGGAAGCAACATTGGTCCGTTACTTTTTCTTTTGTATGTAAACGATCTTTGTAATTTACCACTGAAAGGCACAGCTCGATTATTTGCTGATGATACAGCTATTTTTTATTCAGCTGCATCAACGAATGTTATAACTCAACAAATTGAAAATGATTTGAAGTTACTATCAAAATATTTTAAATGCAACTTGCTTTCTCTAAACTATACAAAAACCAAATATATGTTGTTTCGTTCTTCACATAAAAAAATACTGTCAAATAATGACCCAATTATGGATGGAATTGTTATTGAGAGAGTTCACTACTTCAAGTACCTAGGAATTTTCTTGGATGAAACACTTTCTTGGAGTTGTCACACAGAGAACCTAGTAAAAAAAATTTCTCCTCTTTGCGGTGTTTTGTGGAAATTAAGAAACTTAGTACCCCAACATGTTCTTTTAAAGTTTTACTATGCATTTATTCAGTCTCATCTAAACTATCTTATTTTGATATGGGGAAGAGCCTCCTTGTCACATCTTCAAAAACTTCAGACCCTACAGAATAGATGTTTGAAAAACATCTTCAGACTACCCCTGCTTTTTCCTACCCAACAGCTATACTCTCTGGGAACGCACAACATTCTTCCAATAACCGAACTCTGTAATTTGCAAACCGTTATATATGTTCATGATAATATACACTCGAGTAGCAATAACCAAAACCTTAATTTTACTACGGGATTAAGAACCCACAATACCCGTCAAAATAATTACTTGCAACGATGCCGATCCATTACATCTTTAGGGCAAAAAAGAATTTCTTTTATAGGACCTACAATATACAACGCTTTACCTACTGAAATAAAGACCATCAACAACCGTTCCATGTTTAAAGTCAAAGTAGTACAGTTATTAAAAGAAAAATTGAATCGTTAAAAAAGTCGATCAACAACCAGTTTTTTTAAATCAAATTTTGTTTGTTTTTGTAGCATCGTAGTTTTCTTTTGTCGTATTTTTAACTATTAATAAGTAAACTTAAGTAAATGTATCATAATATTTGATTAGTTAACATTATTAAAAAAAAAGAAATGGATCTCT